>NW_025373782.1:0-3681 GCF_016433145.1 Gracilinanus agilis
ATATTATACACTTTTATATACCTATATATGTTTAGTGTCTTTAATGCTTGATGCTTACAGGGGAAAAGAAGCTCCTTAGTGGAAAACTAGAAATCAGTCCAATTCAGATGCTCCTACAGCCTAAGGCAATAGTTTGTTATTTATTTATTATATATTTATTATTCAAGATTGAACTTGAGCTCTGTGAGCCCTGACTTATGGGTCTACACCCTGGTCTTTTATTTCCAGGTTTGTTTGTTTTAAATGAGCACATATTGTTTTAATTAGCACATATAAAACATTCACACAATGTCATTAATTTTCTTTGTAATCTTTTAAAATATTATCTTATGCATTTAAAAACATCATTCCAAGAAATGGCCCATTGGCTTCATCCAGACTACCAGAGGGGTCTGGTAAAGGAGCAGAGTAGGTAATGATTTTTGGATGTGTGGATTAAGAGAAATGAAATTGTTCAAGATGTGTCTTGATTTTCTCTCTAAAGTAGGTCTTCTGCTGAAAGACAGTGAGTGGACTAGGAGTGATTTAAGGAGTTTAAAGAAAAAAAGAAAAGGTTTGGAATAGTCCCAGAGAAGAGTCTGATAGAAACTCAATCAAGGCACAAGAGTGAGAGCCCAGTAGAGACGAAATAACATGGTGGACCCAGTTAATAATGTCTGCCTCTGTCAGTATTGAACAACATGGTAGTAGGAGCAGAGTGCTATTGACTTTATACCCCATACCTGGAAACACTGGATATCTTAGGTCCTAAAGCCTACCTCCCTGAACCAGTATTCTCAGGCTACGTATGGCCCTTGTGGTGTCCCATCAAGAATTCCCCTTCCTGAGTGGTGCTCCCATGCTTCCTCTAGTTGCTTAGAGTTTATTAGGTCATGTTTTGCTTTCTTCCCTTTCTCTTCCGCCCCCAACTGATTCATGGCTTCAAATCCTTCCTTAGACACTTACGAGTTGTATGATCTTGAGTATGAATCATCAAACACTTCATGCCTCAATTTCCTTATCTGTAAAATGGACAGTTTATGAGACAAAGGCCAGAGAACATACATAGGAGCATAATTCACAGTATTTTTGTTGAATTTGTATATACTCCTGCAAGTTAGTCTTATGTGTATTCCATACTTTCTATATTAGTTTGTGTTTAGTTCTGTGTTGCTTTGGGTATATTCTTTTCTTCTTTTTGGTGTTCTCCACACGTGACTCTCCCTGGGGAAGGATATTGTTCTTGCTGGTTCTTTTGTATCTCCTATGGTCAAGAACAAGGGTTCTGGGCATGGTGAGTGCTCAATAAAAGTTGGTGACTTGGTTTTTACAGAATGATGTCCTGCCAAGTTCCAGTATGAAAGGCCAAGGCAAGAAGCAGAATGGACAGGCCAACCATCACAAGTACAGCCACCTCGCCTACAGCATTACAGACACTCCGCCCTGGTACCTCTGCATCTTCCTGGGGATTCAGGTAAGAACACCAAGCACGAACAAATGAACAACCCGGATCCTCAACTGAAATGCTTTGTTTATTAAAAATATTTATTTGACCATCCTAAAAGCCAAACTGGTTTGGATACACAACTATAGACTCATATTGTCCATATAGTTTTCTTGGGAAAGACTCTGTAGTGGTTTGCCATTTACTCCTTCAGAGAATGAAGGCAAACAGAGGTTAAGTGACTTGCCCAGAGTCACACAACTAGGAAGTGTCTCAGGCTGGATGTGACATCTGCTCTTCCAGACTCCAGGTGCAGTGAGCCACCTAGCTGCCCCTTGTCCCATCCCTCCCAGCACCTAAACCTTGGTTTTGACCACCCCTTTTATGTCCACAGGGAAGCAAGCAGCCCTAGAGTCTTCATGCCAGTCTCCTCTCTCTCCCTACAGCATTATCTCACAGCCCTGGGAGGGCTTGTGGCTGTGCCACTCATTCTGGCCAAGGACCTGTGCCTACAGCATGATCCCCTGACCCAAAGCTACCTCATCAGCACCATTTTCTTTGTCTCTGGCATCTGCACACTCCTTCAAGTCCTTTTAGGAGTCAGGTAGGCTAACAGTGCCCTAGAAGAGCCCACAGTCTTGCCTTCACCCCCAAGGGCAGGCATGGGGCATGCATGATTGACTGGAGAACCCAGGAAAATAGTAAAATGAGTTCTTCCAATGTAGCTCTCTGCAAGTGTGCAAGACAAATGAAGGCTTTCTTTGGAATATTAGCTCCTTGAAGGCAGGGACTGGCTCACTTTTCATATTTGCATCTTTAGGACCTAACACATAGTAGGTACTTATTAAATGATTGTTGATTGATTTCACGCCTGTCCATATCCTTCTTCCAAGTTTCTACTGCCTTGACCTCTCTCTTCCCAAGATTTCAGGGAACTCTGGCTTCCCAGAACTTCATCACAACCCATTCCTAGAACCAGAAAAACTCAAAATGTCACTTAGATTCTTCCAATCTCATGCCCAGTGTAGGCTGCTCACCCCTACCCATGCTCTACTTTGGGGATAGGACCTGAAAGCAAATTCAGCTGATACAACTCAGGTAAGTGATATGAATCAATGGATGAACCAGGATTTACTAAGTGCCTCCTATTTACTGGATGCTGGGGATAGAAATATATAGAGCCAAACAATCCCTAGACCCAATCTGTTCTCATAACTATCATCATTAACTTGTGTCCATCTTGGAATACCATATTTGGAGATGCTAAACCATGACCCTAGACCAAGTCTAATATCCCTGGACGCCTCCTCCTACCCCCTAAACATTGATAACTCAGAGGAACAAGACAAAAGAGGAAGAAGGCAGAAGACTTTGTCCTTTACTTTTTCTCTCTCCTTAGCTGTCATTCTAGCTTCAATTCAATTCATTTCAGTTTCTCTTCTCTGATTGAATCCTTCTGGAACACTTCTTCAACAAGACCTACAGGATGAATTGTATCCCTGGAAGGTGGCTACTCTTTTCTGACTGTTGCTACCAGGTCCTAGTATATAGTCCATGGATCCATATTCCTAAAACTATTGCCTAGTCAGTAAACAATAAATATAAAACATCCTTCCCACCTGTAGTTCTCTGCTCCATTCCCAAACCTAGGTGCTCTCTTCTACAAATATAGCTGGTATCAGTGGGAAGAGCACAAATGGGGAATGAGGCATAAGGAACAGATGTGGCCAAGGCAACTCAATCCTTTATAACACAGGAATACACAATTTCCACCTCTCATGATGCCCTTGCCCTGCTTGTTGGATGTATAGTCTCTGTGCCAGGCAGATTGTTCCACTGATAGTCTGGGATTTCTCCTCAATGGGAAGCTGTAGTCTCCATAATCTCCAGCTTCAGACACTGAGGGAGTCTTCAGCTAGGGTGCTGCCATGTTCTTTCGAGCCTAAGACTGGCATAAGTCTCTTTGTTCTGTTCTCTTGGGAGTCTCCTCCACTACAGAAGGAAGAAAGCAAGGTTATCCTGACAAGCTACTATTCTGAGGCTTAACCTTTCCTTTTAGCCATTCTTCCCAGAACGAGAGCCTGGGTTTCCTCCATAAGAGAACCTTCTCTAACTTATGGTGACTACCCCCATACATTTCTTCAGTCTTCCATAACCAGGAAAAGGACATTTGCCTAATCACCAAGAAGCTTTGGAGTTCAAGATTTTGTGCTTTTCTTTCTTTCTTTCTTTCTTTCTTTCTTTCTTTCTTTCTTTCT
>NW_025373783.1:0-1819 GCF_016433145.1 Gracilinanus agilis
AAGTAGGCAATGAGGAAACTAAACTATCACTCTTTGCAGATGACATATTGGTCTACCTAGGGAATCCAAGAAAATCAATTAAAAAACTAGTAGAAACAATCACTAACTTTAGCAAAGTTGCAGGGTACAAAATAAACCCACATAAATCACCATCTTTTCTATATCTTTCCAACAAAACTCAGATGTGTGACTTCTTTAGATGAGGATATTCTCTTTAGAGATATCTCCATCCCAAATGTTCATTTGGGCTATTTGTACCTGAACTGAGTTCAAACTGGTCTGATCAGCCACAGTTGGACAATATTGTATACTGACCCCAACATATCAATGCCATTTTGGTCCTCTTCAAGTACAAAAGACAAGAATAACCAATGCAGGTCAGCATTTGCTTTGTAACTTTCAGGATTACAGAGTTGCCTGGGGGAAACTGAGAAATCAACTATCTTGCCTGCAGTCCCCACACATCTAGGGTGTTTGGGAGGTAGGAGTTGACCCAGGGCTTCCTAATTCAGAGGTTGACACACTTCCCAATGCCTCTTCTATACTCAGAGAAGTAACAAGAATGTAAGAAAAATAAATACAAAGTCTTTTATTTTTTTTAAGTCAGGACAAGAGAAGAAACACTAGCTATTGGAGAATTGGGAGGCAGCACTTGAGCTGACCTGTGACATGGAGGGGAAGAGAGATGGAAAAGAGGGAGATGAGATGTCATGCATCAAAAAGATGAAATCAGTCAGCTTGCCAGAAATGTAGCAGCATGTGGAGATGAATGTGAAACATGTCTGGAAAGCTAGCTTTGGAGCCATCCCATTCTTGGGCTGCCCAACTTGGATCATTCCACTAAACGAGTGTTTACCCTGAAGAAATGCTCTCAGCCTGGGGCTGTGAATAATGCTCCAGATTACATCAGATTTGTAAAGCAACACCTTCAATGGCTTGATGGAAAATCTCTTCCCAAATTACACTTCTGTGAAAGGTACACAGTAATAACACACCATGTGGGCATAGAAAATTGTATTGCAATTGGATACATTGAATAATGTAATGTTTCAACAATACCCAAATGAATGCCATTATTAAAATACCAGGACAGATCTCAAAAGCTACATTAAAATCGCCATGGGCATGCATTAAGACCCCAGAATAACAAATAGTGAATTCTTTGCCACTCGGTGGTGGGCAGCCCCTGACCCACTCTCCCTTTTCTCCTCACTCCCACCAACTCCAACAATCTATAATCCATTTATGCTTCTGGTGTCAGGAAAGGATGGCTAATTAGGATGGCCCAGACTCAGCTCAGAAGCTCCACAATGACAGTAGATTAGTCTGTTCCAAGGTCTACTCACAGAATCAAATTCCAAATACTATCTTCCAGCTACTAGGTACTATACTAGTAAAATAGGAAGTATGAAGAATTTGTCTTTGATGACTTTCTCTCCTCCAATAAAATGTTTCTCCAATTTTCAGCGCTAGCTACTCCCCTGAAGTTCCTGTTCTTAATAACTTCAACATCACTCCAATTCCTACTTATGCTTATTTTGTTCATTTTCCTCTCTGTCCCATTCCTGGCCTCTAGCTCAGAGAAAAGAGCCACTATCTTTCCTTCATCATCATTTCGTGTCTAACAGTCTTTTAGTCCTTATCACCTTCCATCTACATAATTCTTCCTTTGATGCTCCTTCATGGTGTGGAGGAAACAGAAGTTCCAGGAGGCTATTCTCATGGAGACCAAGCTATGACCTGTCTTACCAAGCTGGGGATGCTTTGAGATGAATAATAATAATAATAATAGCTTTAAAATATAATAGTTATATTACTA
>NW_025373784.1:0-3587 GCF_016433145.1 Gracilinanus agilis
ATATATATATATATGCCCTACAATATTGCTGTCTGAAAAACATCCATACATTCCCATTCTTTGTAATGAGTTCAAGCCTTTCTGCCAATCTAACACTAGATGTTCATTCATTAAGTGGTCTAAATGTCTTACTTCCTTTTCTCTTGATGTGGTCATATTATTGAGATACATGTTGGGTTTTTTGGGGAAGATGTTGTCTTTCTTTCAGTCTTATCTTCCTCTGATAACAGAACAAGTCATTGAACCTCAGTTTTTCTCCTATCTAAAATGTGTATGGTAAAGTTTACACCATCTCTCTTATGTTATTATATGGAACAGATCCATAACTTATGAACATCTTTCTAATATGGCTCATTATTATGACAATAATATCTTTACATATTTAATAACAGTGTCTTCTATATTATAGGTGCTTAAGAAAGTTTTATTTGTTGATTAATTAATAACAATGAACTTGTTTACCACTAATATCAATAAAAATAAACTTTTTATTATTCACATAAATGAAAATGTCTATTGTATATTATAAATGCAAGAACATTTCCCTGTCTCTTCTGGTAATATAAGTTTTCCTCATCCATTTAATGGTTTCCAGCATTATCTCTGAATAAATGTAAATAAAGATAAAGTATGAAAATAAATGTGTATGCCATTATAATTATTGACTTCTCAGAGATATAGTGGTGTTAAGTATTTGTCCGATATTTCAATGGTTTGCTGATGTATGTATATATATGCCCTACAATATTGGTGTCTAAAAAACATTCATACACTCCAGGTCTTTGTAATGAGTTCAAGCCTTTCTGCCAATCTAAGATTAGAAGTTCATTCATCAAGTGGTCTAAATGCCTTACTTCCTTTTCTCTTGATGTGGTCATATTATTGAGATACATGTTGGATTTTTTTTTGGGGGGGGTTGTCTTTCTTCTCAGTCATATCTTCCTCTGATGACAGAAATTCTACATTATATCTTATCTCCCAATTAAGTTCTCATTCTTTTATGTTTCAATGTGCTTTGTGTTTTCATAAGCTTTTCGATTGCTTTTAGGGAGATTCTCACTCTCATTTTTGTAGATATTGTAGTGTTCTAAAACTCATAATCATAGTATATTACCAGAAGAATGTTGATTTTCCTTTTAATTGGAGCTTTGTTACTAGGGAAACCTGGGGTCACTGGAAAGAACTATACAATTCCCCAAAAGGCAATTTGGGTGAGTATCTTCTTTTCAATTTTAAATTCACATGTATTAAAAGGAAAATTTATCTCTTTCCTTCCTGGTAGAGGCTAAGGGAGGGTATGCTATGGTACTAATAGAGAAAAACATTTCTTAGCTCCATCATTGGATCAGCTCTTAAATCACAAATCAAGAAGAGATTTTACATTTATTTCGTTTATCTGCCTGCCTTCAGGTAGCTATAGAAGAATATTAAGGAAATAAGCTAGTTCATGGCATATTAGGATAAAAATCAATCTTGTTAAACTAAATTATCTCTATAACTTTCAAGAAACAGATTGTAATTCTTTTGTATACATACTCTAAATTCAGATTATTACATAATTTAAAATAGTCCCAACTGGGGAAATAATAAATACACAAATTAAATATAACATATTTTGTATTGTTACATGTAGAGGGATTTTTTAAAAAATGTCTCTGTTTAATAACACTGAAATTTTTCTTCAACCATTTATGTTCCATCTGACATACTATCAGCTCTGTGTAAAATGTGTTTTATGCAAAAATTTCAAAAGGGAAATATTGATGAATAAACAGGCAGAGCTGAAAAAGCATTTTCAACCATTTGGGGAAAATAGCTGCCTTCAGCAATGTAGTGTATTATATGTAAATTATGTGATTTGAGGTTAGAAGCTAGAAATGGCAATGAAGTATACCTAAGCAAAAAAAGATCCTAGATATACATCTTGTCCAATAGCTACATAATTACTTTATCCATAGGATCATCAATTTTGAACTGGAAGGATAATATTTTACAGATAAAGAAACTGATGTCCAGAGAGAGTCAATATTTAGGCACAAAGTCTGTTCTCCAATTCATCATTCATAAATTTGCCCAAATCACTTTTTAGGAACACAAGTTAGTTATTACTAGAACTAGGAATAGAACCTAGGTGTCCTTTTAACAAATTCTAATTTTAAAATAGATGTATTTATTTTTCTTGCATTTGTAATGTCTCTCACAGTAGCGTGGCTATTTATGAAAAGAAAAAATGCAAAAAGAAATAGAAAAATAAAGTTCTCTTCATAAACATTTTAGTTAATTATGGCAGGTTTTCACACTGGTTAAGAAAATTATCTCTCTCTTTCTCTTTCTCCTCTCTTTCCATCTGGTTTCTCTCACTAACTCTCTATCTCTGCCTCTCTATTTTATGTCATCACTTCTTTGGTAGGAGATGATTAGAGTATTAAAAGTTATGTCATTGAGACTCATGGTTTATCATTACATTGAAGAGAATTCTGACACCTTTAAAAGTTGTCTTTCTCTATAAGCCAAGGACATTGGAAAAATTTCAGGAGGAACAGTTAAATTTTTGAAATTAGTAAGTGCTACAAATGATCATTTGAATTGATATTTTTATTATATATATTTTTTCTAAAAAATATGGAGAAAATGTTCATAGTGAAGATTAACCTTAAAAGTTTGTCCTGGCACCAAAATTCAAAACTAAATGTAACAAAGCTGTAAATATTAAATAGGACTTAAATTTAAAAAGAAGTACGAAAGCCACCCCCCCAACCTATTTATAGTTGGAGATGAGATTCACAAATGTTGTCCTTTGCACTGATTTCAGATTTTTTAAATATCCATTAGTAGTGCTGACTTTTTTTTAATTTATAAAAATAATACTTGTTGTATTGGATGTTTCTCTGTAAATGGGAGGGAGAACAGTACATGGCAGTGAGGTAAAAAAAGAAAAAAAACCCATAAAAATCTGTAATAGGGAGATTGGATTAAATGGGATTAAATGATTTACTTTGGGCAAGAATCAAGGTTTCTATGCTGTGGATGAAAGGGCCTAACAGACAGCCTTGACCAGGCCAGAACCTGGTCTAGGGTCCAGCACACAGACCATTCAGTCACAGACCAGGTAAAAGTCTCTGGAAGTTGTAATTTATTCTCAGAGAGGTTTGGAGAAGAAAGGGAATTTATATCACTATTCAACTAGCTAAATAACCCAGGAACTAAACCTTTGCAAGAAGGGTCCTCAGAGATTTGATGGACTACTCTTATCTCCCTCTCCTCTTTCACCCCAAACCTCAGAAACTTCTCTTGATTGTTATTTGAGGTATTGGTCTGTGGCAGATTAGACAGGGACCCAAGGGAAAGGTCCCAGATCCAACTGGACCCAGTCCTCTGCTTACTGACAGAGCAGATAGTTGGATGTTGGTTCAGGCTAACTTCAGGTTCAAAGATCTTCTTCCAAGGGAAACACAGGTCTCAGCTGCAAGGACAGGTACAGAAACTACACCAGGTACTGGGAAGCCACTCCTCCCAGGTGCTTGAAGTCAGCAAAGGTGAGGGAGGGAGGGAGAGAGAGAGAGAGAGAGAGAGAGAGAGAGAGAGAG
>NW_025373785.1:0-6740 GCF_016433145.1 Gracilinanus agilis
AGGAAGGGAGGATGGATAGATGGATGGAGGAAGGGAAGAAGGAAGGAAGGAAGGAAGGGAGGGAGGGAGGGAGGGAGGGGAGGAAAGGAGGGGAGGAAAAGAAGGAGGGAAGGATGGATAGATGGATGGAGGAAGGAAAGAAGGAAGGAAGGAATGGAGGGAGAAAGGAAGAGAGGGAGGAAAGAAATGAATATGAGAACATATATTGAGCATTTACTGGGTGACTCACTGGGATACAAATAGGAGCCAAGAGTCCCTGCTTTCAAGGAGCTTGCCTTGTAATAGGAAGAGAGAAGACCTCCAGGAGAGGGTCAGCCAGGCAAGGAGAGATGGAGAGCGGAGCCCCTGGGGCGTCCTGGACACTCTCTTTCCAGGATCGAGGGCAGTTTTGGTTTGATGATGGTTCCAAAGATGAAAGTATACATGTGTAGGGGATGGGATGGCATGGGAGCTGGTCAGGCCAGGTGCCCTAGGGCAGAAGCTGTGGGGCTGAAAGGATTAAGTCCTCCAGGGCGCTAGTCTCTGGTCCCATCAGCAAGGTGTGTGATGGGAAGATGTCAGGGGACTACAGGGAAGCTTGGCTGAAGTCCATCTAGATGCCACGTGCCGGTCCAGACGGCAGGGTCCACAGGGTAAGAGTTCTGTTGCCACGCTCTCCCCCTGTGCTGGAATAGTCTCCCTTTTGCATCTTAATCATAGAACCCCCGTCACAGTTCAGTAATAATAACAGTAATCATTCACAATAGATGACACTTCGAGGGTGGCAAAGCACTTTACAAATATCTCATTTTTATCCTCACAGCTACCCTGGGAGGTGGGAGCTATAGTATTTACATTTTACAGATAGGGAAACTGAGGCTTTGAGAGGTTAAGTGACTTGTCTAAGATCACACAGGGAGTAAGTAAGTCTCTGAGGCAGGATTTGAGCCCAGGTCTTCCTGATTCCAGGAGTGCCTTCTCCTACGTGAAACCTTTCCTAATTTCTCCTCCCTCTCATCACTCCCTCTCGGAGCTTTTCCCCCTAAAATGACATCATACGTACTTCATCTCTGTTTTGTGCTTCTGCACATACGTGTCGTTTCCCCCAGTGGAGTTTGCTGAGGGCAGGGACGGTTCTGAACCTGTCTCTGTCTCCCCAGGACTGCCTGCTCTTAGGAGGCTGCCTGGGACCCAGAAGGAACTTAAGAAGTGTTTGTTGAGTGAATGAAAATATTTCCATCCACGAGTCTCCCTTTTCCAGGGCAGGGCTCGATCCGTGTCCTAGCGGCAGGGAAGATTCAGCGGAGCCTGGGAACGAGAACCTGGCTGGGGTTCCCTGGCAAGAGAAGGGGATGGAAACCCGAGCATGAACCCATTTGGTTTCTTTTGGTTTTTCTCCTCCCAAGAGCATTGGCTCTGATCTCTTGGAGTTGTTCAGATGTTTGTTTTGGTTCTTACTGAGTCCCTTTCCTGGAAGAGGCACAAAGAATTCTGTAGAACCTCAAAGAGAGTCCCCAGATGTAAACAGCCTGTCTCCAAAGCCACTCGGAGGGGTCACGGGCCCATGCGTGGTACACGGGCCTTGCAGATCCCCAAGGAAGACACACATAAGTACACACGGATCGGCTTTATACAGACATGCGTTAAAACAGAATGCCGACCCAGGGAACCGGCAGACACTGGGAGAGCCAAGGAGACACTTGGACCTCCGTGGGCCAGCCGTCCTCACACCTGGATCCACACTTCCTTCTCATCTCTGCCTGCAGAAGTCCTTCTCTCTCTTCAAGGTTCAAGTTAAATACTTTGATTGCCACGAATCTCGCCCTCTTTGCCGAAGCTGAAACTCTCCTTTCCTCCCTCAGACTTTCCCGTACATGTTCCCTGAGTCTTACCTCCATTTACCCAGTCGATATCTTTTTAGTTAGACTGTGTAGATGTTTAAAGGAAAACAATCCCTTCCCTTCTGCCTTAGAACTGATTCTTGGTATTGATCCCAAAGCAGAAGAGCGGTGAGGGCTAGACAGTGGGATTTAGAGACTTGCTTGGGGTCACAAAGCTAGAAAATGTCTGAAGGCAGATTTGAACTCAGGACCTCCCATCTCTAAGCCCGACTCTCCATTGACGGAGCCACTTAGCTGCCCCAACTGTCCACCTCTTTCTGGTTCTCTGCTTGTCTTCTCTGTTAGAACGTGAGCTCCTCAAGGCCAGGAATCCCCAGGCTTGCACCGTGCTGCCTCTCGATGTGTGTTCGGTGGCTGGCTGACTTGGTCCCTGAAAAACAGCCTGATTTCCCTCTTCGCGTGCCACCTCCCAAAGGAGGGAAGGCCCTGGCAGCCGAGAGGGGGGCGAGACTTCTGGCAGGGGGGTGGTCCTAGCCGGGACGTGAAGGAAGCCACTTTCAGCCAGACGTTCGCCGGCCGGCCCTTCGTCAGATCGTCGACAATGTAGAGACGCTTCCTAAGGAGGCCGAGTGGCTCCAGAAAGGCGAGCCTGCCAGAGCCAGGACGGATCTCGGGGGCCCGGCAGTGGAGGCTCCAAACTGATTTCATGCTCGGACCCTCGATCGGGAGTTAAAAGGGCTGTTGGAGCCGTCCAGGCTGACCCCTTCATCTTACAGACGTCCAGAGAGCTTTAGGGACTCGTCCTAAGTCGGTGTCTGAGCCTCGTTCTCTGCTGGGCCAGCCAGGCTGCGGAAGGACCAACCACCACAGCGTGGCCACATTCATTAAGGGCTCCGAGGCATTCTCTGGCCTCGGTTGGGCATCCCGTCCATCCGGAAGCCTCTATTCAGTGCCTCGTGTGTGCCGTGCCCCGGGCTAAGCCCTGGGGATGCAGAAGGACCAAAGGACAGTCCGGCCTTCAAGGAGCTCACCATTGGGGGGACAACGTGCAAAGAAACCCCCGCAAGGCCAGCCGTGCATCGGGAGAAGCAGGAAATCCCGCACAGAGGGAGCTGCCGGAATGAAAAGAGGATGAGGAAGGATGAGGAAGGAAAAGAAGCGACTGGAGTCGTTGCTTAAAGGATGCCCAGCGAGAGGCTTCCGGACAGACGTTGCTTGGCCTGAACGCGGGTGGATTAGAATCGCCATTGAAGCCCGCGTTCCCTTGTGCTCGTCTTTCCTGCCCCCTCTCTGAAGGCGAGGGTTGTCTTTGCTTTGTTCTCCCACTCCCAGGACCAAGCACAGGGCTAAACACTCGCACTGGTTCATCCATTCATTCATCCATTCATCCATCCATCCATTCATCCATTCATTCATCCATTCATTCATTCTAAAGGGATGTCGTGTCGAGTCCGGAAGACCCAAGTTCAAATCCTGCTTCCCACCTTTACTAGCTGGGTGACCGCCATCTAGGCCTCTCCCTCCTTGAACTTCCGTCTTCTTCTCTGTTGGAGTACTGGATGGCAGCTCCTTCTTGGAGGGCTTAGGAGGGTCAGTGAGGGGTCTGGGGAAAGCGCTCCCACTTAGTAAGTGCCTCCTCTGGCCAGGGCTGGGGAATCAGACCAAAAGCCCTGTGACAGCCCTTGGCCTCAAGGAGCTTCAAATCTAGTCTCCACGGTCTCCCGTCGCCTAGGCCTGAGCTTTTCCTCGTCGACTTTCAGAAACAAAGGAAATCTGTTCTTCCCAGAGAGACAAGGGCAAACGGGGCCTCCTTCCTCTCCCCTCTTGTGACCCAAAAGCCAGTTACTGAGGCGCCCTCCTCTGAAGGAGAAATCCAAGGCGGCTGTGGCGGCTGTGGCGGCGTTTCCCACCCGGGGCACACAGGGGAGTTGTAAAGCGATCAAAGACGCTCCCTCAGATGCTGGGGGGCCCGGCTCGGCCTCCCCTCCATCCCACCCTCCTCTGATCATCCCGAAGCATCGCACGGGGCAGCCGTGCTGGGGAATGACAGCTGGGGAGGGGCTGAGGGAGATGCGAGGCCTGAGGAGGGAGAGAGGACGGGAAAGAGAGGGAAGGACGGCCGGAGAAGACTCTGACCGGCAGTCAGTCAGCAACTGGTGTCGGGCACTGGGCGAGGCAGTGAGAAATCGGAGACCAAGGGAAAAGGGGTCCCTTCAAGGCGCTTTCAGCCCCGCCGGACCCCGCAGCATGGCTGCTAATCCCAGAAGAGATGGACGGAGGAATGGTGGGAGAAGGCGAGACGAGACGGACCCTCCGGGACGGGACCCCTCAAGACACGCACGGAGTACCCAGAATCGGGGCATCAGGAGGAGGCGTCCTCGGTGCCCGCACTTGGCGCCGCCCCACCCTCATTATCTCTCTAAGAGAAGAGAGAGCCGGAGAAAGTCACCTGTAGCAGGGACAGTGTGGCTCGGTGGGAAGAGCCAGGCTTGGGTTCCGGCTCTCCCCTGACTCGTCGTGTGGCTCTGGGCAAGCAGCAGCTGGCAGAGTTCCCAGGGATCTCTCGGACCATCCGGTCCGAGGCAGTTACGGGCTGTGGAGCTACGAGGAATCCCAAGAGTGCTCGGACCCCACTTACAGATGAGCAGACGATGGACCAGAGAGCGCAGGGACGATCGCCCAGCCACGCAGGTCGCGAGTAGCAGAGAATCTCTTCCCCTTGGGGAGAGGGGGCTAACTTTTGGCATTCGTGCCCCCAGTGCCTAGCATGGTGCCTGGCTTGGGGTCAGTACTTAATAAATGCTCATTGGTTAATGAGCTTAATTAATTAAATGCTTAATAAATGCTGACTGCTTTAAACTCAGATGTCAGACTCCAAGCCTGTGCTGCACCATCTGTAAAATGGGCAGACCAGATCTCCCTGGGTGAGGGAAACGGTGAGGTGGCTGTCCTTGTTCTGAGCCCTTCTTCTCCTCAGCGTCATTTTTAAAGCTCTGAAAGGCGGACAAAACACCTTCTTGCCCGGTTAGCCCAGCGCTTAGGGTTTGGGGGACTGCGTGCCATTTTGGTCATTCTCCACGCCTGGAGTGCTTGCGGGTGTTTCCCTTTCTAAGCACCACCCTTTGGGTCTGCCTGGAGTGGGCTGGGAGTAAGATTGGGATCCTCAAGTGGCTCTCGTCCCCTCTGCAGGCCGGTGTCTCGCTTTCCTCCTCCTTCTCTGGCCTCCCCTTTTCCACTGTCTTCACTCCTTCGCCTACTTCCCAGAGGCAACTGGATGGTGGAGTGGTCAGAGGGCCGGACCTAAAGTCAGGAGCCCCGAGGCTGATCGTGGCCCCAGCGTCTAGCCGTGTCGCTTTGGGCCAATCATTTCACCTGGTCGCCTCCGTTTCCTCCTCTGTAGAAGGGGACGAATGATGGGAGCTCCTCCCTCGCAGGGTTGCTGTGAGGATCCCACGAGACGCTCATGGAGGGTTTTGTAATGTGCTCTCTAGCCAGTGCCTCCTCGGCGTCCTCATTATTCTTCTGCCTCCTCCGCGCCAAGTCCAGGCCTCCATGTGAGCCGCTCCGTGGCCCTGCCCCGGGATCTGGGCCTTTAGCGGATGCCCCCCGCGTCCGTGCTCCTGGTCAGAATCCTCGCTGGGCATTCCGGAGCCGGAAGAGTGGCGGCTGGCGTCTGAGGCACGAGCGCTGAGAGGGCTGCCCAGCCCGGAGGGAGAAGATGGCTGTGAGCCGGGCCTGCCCTTGTTGGGGAAGAGGGAAGGTGGTCTGGGCACCCCTAGAGGCGGGACTTGAACTCGGGGCTTCTGCCTCCAGTTCCAAGCCCCTCCTCGCTAGACGCCTTGTAGCGCACCGTCTTTGCCCCGCCGGACTGTAAGCCGCGTGAGGGCAGCTGGCTCTCTGGGAGCTTCGTACGGCTCGTGCCTCGCAGGGTCGCCCCCCCCCCTGGCCAGCAGGTGCTTCATGAACGTTTATTTAAATGTATATCTATGGCCGACCTCCCCAGCCGGGCAGCCACGGGCCGGAGGGCTCCTCGAGGCGGGCCTCTGACGCCGCCTGAGCCATTCTCCGAGGCCCCGGTTTGGAGTCGGTGTGGCCGCGGCTGCCTCCGTAGCCAGAAGGCTTAGCCTTGTGCTTCTGGCCTCGGCGCCTGGGTCAGGACCTCCCAGGGGCCCCCTCGGGCCTGGGGCCAGGAAAGACCTAACAGGGGTGCTCAGAAGCGGCGGCGGGACACCCTCGGAAGCGGGAGGTTCTCCTTCCTTCGTGGCGGTCTTTAAGCAAAGACGGGCAGCGGGAATGTTTTTGGACCAAAGTCAGACTGGACAGCCCCGAGGCCCCCCTCCGCACGCTGAGGCCCTCTGAAGGCTCCCGCTGCCCTGCTGCCCCTGCTGCAGCCCCAGCTGGGCAGAACAGGGCCTTGGGAAGTGCTTCCTGGAGCCCAACCACCGGGCAGAGAAACGTGGCTCCTAAAGGTGCATCCCATCCACTCTGGAGAAGGCCCCGAATGTGGCAGGACCTTGGTGGAAACTCCGCCTGGGCGGGGAGCCTGGAATAAGGCTTCCATTGCCTAAGCCGGGCCACTTATCTGCCGCCTTTGACAAAGTACACAGTCTCTGGAGAGAGCTTGGATGGGGCCTCCAAGCCTTTGAAAGTCGAGTTATTTCCGCTTATGAGTACAGGCAGTGGTTTCACAATTCTGAGGCTGTTTACATAAAGAGAGAGAGAGAGCGGGTGGAGGGAGAGGGAGGGAGAGAGACACAGACAGAGACAGACAGACAGATGGACGGAGGGAGACAGAGAGAGAGACAGAAAGAGGGAGAGAGAGAGAGAGAGAGGGAGGGAGGGAGGGAGGGAGAGGGGGGAGACATGGAGAGAGGGAGGAAGAAGGAAGGAAGGAAGGAAGGAAGGAAGGAAGGAAGGAAG
>NW_025373786.1:0-2705 GCF_016433145.1 Gracilinanus agilis
AGGAGGAGGAGGAAAGAAAAAAACCCTCAAAGATAATTTAGTTTAAAAGTTTTACAGGTCAAAAAAAATTCAAATGAAACCTGTTATATCTTGAAATAAGAAAAGAACCCTAAAGCCACCCAAGCTTGATATTTCATCAAAAGAGATGTTCATGTATCTAATACAAACACATTCCCACATTCAGCCCTTTACATCTTGAATAATGTCCCAGATGTTGGGGGTATCACTCCTCCTGTGCAGCTGGTGCCTCCAGCAGCATACCTGGTACATTCTGACACTTCAGTTAGTCTAAGAGATGTGCTAAATAACACAGCTACCCAATGCTCATCTGGGCTAGCAACAAAAAGAGATTGAGATAAAATAGTTACTGGAAAAAATTCAAGGGGGCCATTTCAGTATTTTGGCACTTTGTTTCTAACTGGATTTATGATTTCATCAATGAAGGGAGCTCCCAGTGAGTAACTTCCCCAAGAAACTGGAACCGTGTCTGTTCTGTAATTTAGAGTCTTAGAGTCACTTGAAATCATAAAACGACCAGTGACTAGTGTAAGGTCACAAAGCCGGTGTATTTTAGATGATTCTCAAAGATTCTTTTCAATGACTGCTGGTCTTTATAGCTAGGATTTCATGAGATGGATGAAATCATAGGTCTTGATCAAAAAAGGACAAAAAACAAAATAAAAACAGGCATGCCATTATAATTAAAAAAGAATAAAGATTAGAAATATTCATCACTTTTTTGGTTTTTCTCTGATACAATTTCACAACTGTGTAAATAGAATTACCTCTAGCCCATTCATAGTCAAACTCTACTTACCCTAGGCATAGAGATGATGCCATTCCCACCTCCCTTAGTGGGGAGGGGAGATGAGTTACCCACACGTGACAATAAGTAACAAATCAAGAACAAGGGACTGCCCTTTGGGCAGTCCAAATCAGTGCAGAGGCTGCCATTTGTCCACTTGAATTAGAGGTGGACCCCCAGGAAGTGACTAAAGACACTATCTCTTCAAGTATGTTGGTTACTTCCTATTGAGGGAGTTCCCGCTTTGAACTTGGTGCTGCAGGTAGTTGGGTGAGACCACAGACCACTTGCACTCTGTATTGTCACGCGGGTAAGTTAGGCTGACTTCCTTGGCCTACCTAGGCCGCTTCCAGACTCTGCCTTAAGTAAGCACTAGCCTATCTGGTTGCTAGGCCTTGTGGCTTGTAGCCTCATTTATTTAGCCTTTTAACCTTTTCTCTCTGTCCAGGCCTCTGCAGGCCTGGACTAGCCTCTCCCCTCAGTCTATTTCCCTACCTTTTACCCTCCTAACTGTAAATAAACTACTTTAAACCCAGTCCTGACTTGGGTCTAATTTAATACCTTAAATCTCCCTCTTACACAACTCATGAAAGTTGTTTCCCAGCTGTGGGTTTCACTTTTGCCATTTGAAAAAATGAATGGTTATGGATAGGTAATCATTAATGTCTCTTTCCAGTTCTAATTTCTATGAATGTACTATCATAGAATAAAGGTGATAGAAGGGGAAGAGAAGGGAGGAAGTTTTTATATAGTCCCTATTATGTGGGCTGCTGTGTGGTGCAGTTGATAGAGTGTAAGAACTAGAGTCAGGAAGACAAGTTTGAAAATGGCATCATATATTTACTAACTGTGTGACCTTGGGCATGCCATTTGATCCGATTTGCTTAGTTTGCCATATATAAAATGAGCTAGACAAGGAAATGGTAAACCACTCCAGGATCTTTGTCAAGTAAATAGCAAATGGGAATACTTGTACAAAAATATTTATAGCCACACTCTTTGTGGTGGCAAAAAATTGAAAAATGAGGGGATGTCCTATCAACTGGGGAATGGATGAACAAATTGTGGTATCTGGTGGTGATGAAATACTATTATACTGAAAGGAATGATGAATTGGAGGAATTCCAAGTGAACTGGAAAGACCTCCAGGAATTGATGCAGAGTGAAAGGAGCAGAACCAGGAGAATATTGTATAGAGACTGATACATTGTGAAACAGTCAAATGTAATGGGCTTCTCTACTAGCAATAATACAATGATCCAGGACAATTCTGAGAGACTTATGAGAAAGAATGCTATCCACATCCAGAGAAAGAACTATGGGAGCAGAAACTCAGAAGAAAAACATATGATTGATTATGTGGTTTGATGGGGATATGATTGGGGTTTTGATGTTAAAGGATCACTCTACTACAAATATGAATGACATGGAAATAGGTTTTGAACAATGATTTATGCTTAACCCAGTGGAATTGTTTGTCAGTTCTTGGAGGTGGGAGGATGGGTGGATGTGTAGAATCATGAATAATGTAACCATGGAAAACTATTCTAAATAAATAAAGAAAAAAAAGAAATCCCAAATGAGTTCACAGACTCAGACACAACTAGAATGACATTATGTTCTAGGCACCATACTAAGGACTTTTTTATAAATATTATTTCATTTCACCCTCTCCACAATCCTGCAAGATGTATACTGCTACTAACCCTATTTTATAGTTGAGGAAATTGAGGCAGGTAGTAGTTAAGTGTTTTGCCTGAGATCACATACTGAGTAAAGGTATGAGACTGAAATTGAATGCATATCTTTCTGATCACAAGCCCAGTATTCTGTCCATTTATTTTCAATTGCCTTCATAATGAGGAGTGGCTTCTAAATATAGGGGAAAGAAAAGGGGGGG
>NW_025373787.1:0-8257 GCF_016433145.1 Gracilinanus agilis
ATATAGTCTCCATAAATATATAGTATATATTTTATATATTATATGTAATATATATAGTTATATATTTTATATAACTCCTTCACAGAGAGCCATCTCATATAAATTTTTTAAAAGAATAAAACAAAATACTTCAGCAACTTAATCAACACATCTAAATATGTGAAATTAAATGTAAGATCTACAATCCTGCATATCTGCAAACCATCTGGGAGGAGAACTGCCCATCTCATCAGTCACCTAGCATTTACTAATTCACTTTGTTTCATGGTTTCTGTTCTTTTCATTTACTTTGTTGTAGGTGTGGATGTTATTTTCGTGGCTATGCTTTGCATCAGTTCAAAGAAGTCTTTCTATGCTTCCCTCGATTCTACATAGCCATTATTTTTGACAATATGATAATATTCCATGACACTGAGGTTGCTTCCATATCGTGCTTCCCCAACTGATGTGTCCACTTTGGGTGGAAATAAATGTCTTGGTGAGTATGGGCCTCTTGTTTTTGCCACTGACTTCTCTGTGGTATACATATTCAGTTGTGAAATCTCTGGATCAAAGCATATGGGCAAGTTAGTCATTTTCTTAAAATAGTTTGAAAATTGTTTTCCAGAATGATTGAATCAATTCATAGCTCAATGCATTAGTGTTTCTGACTTTCTACAATCCTTCCAACGTTGACTCTTCATCATCTATTCCATTTGGTAGGTGCCAGGCGAAACCTCCGAGTTGCTTTGATCTGCATTTCTCTTATCAGAGATTTGGAACATGCATATGGTTGTTAATAGTTTGCAATTCTTTTGGGAACTGCCTGTTCCTGTCTTTTAACTTAGCTTTTAGAGAATGGCTCTCAGTCTTAGACATTTCAGGTAACTGCCTGGATCTAAACCTCTATGAGGTATTATAATACAAAGATTTTCCCCCAGTCATTTGCTTCTATTCTTGTTCCAGTTGTGTTAATATTGTCTATGCAAAAGCTTTCCAAATTAGAGTAATCTAAATGATAGATCTTGTCTTTTGTGATAAACTCTGATCTGTCCTCTACTCATAGATATGGAAGATACCTTCTTTCGTTCTTTCTTAATTTAAAAATGTTTTGAATTTTATTTTTGTCACATGACTTTTATTTTTTCGGGATATCCATCTACTTTGATTTTATTGTGGTAAATCATGCAAAATTTGTTCTACAACTAGATTCTACCAAATTACTTCTTGTCTTTCCTGTGAATTTTTGTCAAATAGGGAGATTTTCCCTAACCAGTTGAGGTTCTTGGCTTTATCAATCCCTGGGTTATTGAATTCAGCTACTTCTAACTCTTCCTTGCTCAGTCTATTACACAAATTTCCTTTCCTAATTTATTTTTAACCAGTACAAAATTGTTTTGATGACTACTATTTTATAATATGGTTTTAGAACTAGAAAGGTTATTTCTCTTTTTACGTTTAAAAATATTGCTTCCTTTAAAATTTTTATAATTTTAAATTCCTACAAGTGATTTTATTATTATTTGATTAATAAAATACTAACAGCAAGTATTGATGAACACTTGACATATATTATCTAATTTAATCCTCAAAAATGCCAGAAGGTATGATTATCCATATGTAGAAATTGAGGCTGAGGAAGATTACATGAATTTGCTCAGGATCATACAACTAGTAAGTGGATAAGTCAGGATTTGAACTTAGGCTTTACTGAGCCAATTGTTAAATTTTCAGCATGAGTATTTACGCCTTGGAAATCCACAACTTCTACAGTACTCGACTTATTGTTCATTGTTTAAATTTAAGAAAGTTTGTGAGAAAATGTGAATGCTGCAAATTAAACTTAAATTGTGTTATAGGCACATTTACCAATATATACCTGGCAGGGATCATGCCTTTATGCAACTCTACCCCAACTTGAACCTAGTACAGTGCTCTCTGCAAATAGCACTTCAATTAACTATTAAGAAGCACTCAATTTGTGCCAGGAATCTTCATAAATGTTTATTGAATGTATGGTTGGATGGATGGATAGTTGCATGGATGACTGAGCTTAGGGGAAAGTGAAAAGGGATATTTACTTTGGAAAGAAGATTGGGAAAAGTTGTGGACAAACAAAAAAATAGAAGCCAAGCCATAACAGAGCTCTGAGTCTGTATCTATTTAGCAGAGAAAAGGGAAAGTGAGATCTAGAGCAGGAAACAGTAATTGAGGATCCCGTCTAGCAGCAGTTCAGCCATTCTAAAGTTTGAGAGAATTCCCCCATATCTCCCATCTCCCCAAGAATTGCTGCTGCTCAGATAGGGACCTTGGACCAGTGGACCACTGAGTCTAACAACCCTTCCATCTGGGGAGATCAAGGGTGAGGAGGCTCTCACAGCCTCTGCATAAATAAGTGTGTTTATTTACTCTGGAGGCTCTTCTGCCTGATTTTGTCGGGACTTCTCCCTCTCTCTGCTAAGAGGATGTGAGCAGCCAGATTCCGCCCTAACCCTATTAGGGGAGATCTTGAAAAACAGGGAAATGTGATTTCAGAATTTATTCTAGAAAGAAAAGACTTCGAAAAGCTCTGGCACAGGAGAAAAACAAATTGACTCGATGGAGATGCACAAAAATTTACACCCTATTCCTTCATCTCTCTGTCATAGAGGGAATATTTCTGCATTGGTCCTCTGGAATCATGGATGGTCACTGCCTTGATCAACATTCTTTTTTTTTTTTTAAATTTTAAACCCTTAACTTCTGTGTATTGACTTATAGGTGGAAGATTGGTAAGGGTAGGCAATGGGGGTCAAGTGACTTGCCCAGGGTCACACAGCTGGGAAGTGTCTGAGGCCAGATTTGAACTTAGGACCTCCTGTCTCTAGGCCTGGCTTGATCAACATTCTTATAGCTCACAGAACTGTTTGATTTTCCATGATGTTGCTATTGGACAAACTTCTCCTGGTTCTGCTTGGCATAATAATATTAATTGTTCTCCTGAAACTGCTCCCTTCACTCTCCATCGATCAGTCCATGCAAGCCTTTCCATGTTTTTTCAAAATCATTCATTTCCTTATTTCTTCCAACATACTACGTAACATACATATTTGTTAGAAACATTCACTTTTCTCCTCCCCAACCACAATGGGGTAAGGGGAGAAAATAGATTTCTGTTCATTGGGAAGAAGAGAGATGGGGGACGGGGAGCTCCAGCTGGGGAATGCTGCATGCACTTTCAGAGGAGGTCATTTATTGTTAGTTTTCCTTTGTTAGGAGACTGAAAGGAATCAGAAAATGTTAATAAGTCAAGTCAATAAACATTTATTAAGTACTTACTATATACCAGGCACTCTGCTAAATGTTGATATAAAAACAAAACACATCAATGAAACAGAAAATATAGAAAAACTAAGCATACAAAATGCATATGTTAGTATACATATATGTAGCTAATTGTGTATAAACACACCCATAGCCAAAAAAAAGAAAAGCCCTGGTGAAAAGGGGAAGTCGCGTGTGTGCACGTGTGTGGGGCCGTTTCCACTCGTTCACCTTCCTCTCCCTCCCTGAGCCTTAGTTTCCTCTCTCAAGGGGACGAGTCCTCCCAGAATGATCTCCAAGCCCCCGTCCCTAGGAGAGCCTGACCATCTGTGTCTTAGCTTTTGGAAGCTGAGAGAAAGGGCCTGCCTCAGGGGTCGGCGTCCCTGTGGAGAGGCGCTGAGGGACTCTCCCACCATGGCCGGGTAGTTTAAAGAGCTCCTCCTCTGAAATGCACATGGCCCCAGCCAGGTGGAATCTGTGGGTCATTCACACCTTAGTGGGAACTGATCTGAGGGGTCTGCTTTCCTCTTAGCACCTCCCTTGCGCCAGCTGCTTCTAGGGCTAAGGCATTTGGCCCTGGGTAGGGCAACAGGAGGAGGGCCAGTCAGGAGGGTGACCTTTGACTGGGGGAAGATGGGACCAGCTCTGGTGGGGAGCCCCAAAGAGGGCAGGTCAGGGGTCAGAAGATGGGGAGAGGGCCCCTTGGCCCAGCTGCCCCCGGGGATGCCTGCCTCTAGCCCTGCACCTGTCTTGGTCCTGGCCAGGGCTCACTGACTCTCAGGAGGGTCGAGTGACAGGCTCTCCATCCTCTGAAGACCAACCTAACTAAGGGAGAAGGAGAGGGACTTTGGGCATGGCTGGGATTTGTGCTGGGCCGGAGGGTGCAGACTTAAGGCTGCTTGGCTTACAGAGGCCATCCAGCTCTCCAAGGGGGAGATGAAATCTACTTTTTGACTGGTCCTTTGAGATTTCACGAATAGAAGAGCCAAAGTTCCTTTTCCCTCTCTTCATCCCTGTGTGAACAGGCCTGCCGAGGTCCCCAAGACCTAGTTTCTAGTCCAGAGATCAGACATGGAAGGACGAGCTCTCTGAGGTTCTCAAGGCCCACCGGACTGTCTGGGCAAGTAGTCACTTTCCTCCTGCCTCAAAGTCAGACAGCTGGAGAGTAGCAGAAGGGGATTAGAACTCAGCTCTCCTGCCCCCTGGGGTAAGACTGCTACTATTACCAAGTGGGCTGATAGAGGGTAGCCCAGGAACCAGAAGGCCACTGATAACATGGGTTTGGGAAAACTGATTTAAAAATGAACTTTAGGCCACGGCTCACTGTAAATTGGCTGCAGCCTGTGTCCATCTCTGTTCTTTTTATAAGTTTTAAGTTGGAGATGTTCATCGTGACCAGAGAGCTTGCTTTAAACATTCCTATACCTGGGAAGCGGGTGGGTTTTGTCCAAGTTTGAGCCGACATTGACCTGAAGGCCACCGCAGCTGCTGGGCCGCAGCCACCTCCATCAGTCTTGCCGTCCTAAATGCAGGGATTCACACACGCTGGTGGGCAGCTTTCCACTGGGAGGGAGCCTGGCGAGGAGGCTGAGCTGGCTCCGTCGGCCCTCGCCGATGCCCCAGACGGCCAGTACGTAGCTGCTCCCCTCTTGTTAGCCCTGGGGAGGCAATGGCGTGGGTCCGACTTGTGTACCTGGCCCAGGCGTTCTGCTGGGGAAGCAGAGGCAGCGGATCGCTTCTGATACTTCGAGTCCTCCATAACATCGGGCGGCCTTTGACGCAGATAACTGGAGCAAAGTGTGCTGCAGTCCTAGAAACTAGAAGCACGAAGCAGGGAGGAGCGGAGAGGCTGGTCCCAGACGTGGCAGGACCCAGACAAGAGGCCTTCTCTCAGGGAAGGAGGCTTCCGTGGGGTTCTGTTGGCTCGCTCCCTTCTGGAGCCTGGAAAAAGTAAGCCATGAGGTTCATTCCTCATCGCTTTTTTTAGCCTAACTAAATGTGATTTAAAGGAGCAGAAATTTCCTGTCTGGACTCATGGCTGAGCCCTCCATAAAGAGCAGAGGCACTTTTACATTTCCAATGGAAATGGCTCCTCGGATGCTCTGGGATTGGCTAGATGGACTATTGGGAGAAACGAGTCCGCTCAGCCCTGACCTCACAATCCCCCGCCCAGGATGGCATGGCCTACTGGATCAGAACAACCTTCTCTGCTGATACTTGGCTGTGATGGAACACTGGGGACTGTGTCGTAGTCCAAGCTGCAGAATGCGAATGGGAAGCGGGGTGAGGTCAAGGCCAGGATAAAGGCTCAAAATCACAACGCGGCAAAGACCAGAGTGCTGTAGAGACAATTTATTAATGATAAGAATAAAGTGAGTATCTAACATTCTTTAGGGAGCCCGGAGATTTGATGGTCAGATTCATGTTTGACAAATATTGCCAACAATGAGTGTCAGAAATGAATCGTTTCTGCTGAGGTATCACCTCACACCTAGCAGACTGGCCAATATGGCAGTAAAGGAAAATGGTAAATGTTGCAGGGGATGTGGCAAAGTTGGGACACTAATGCATTGTTGGTGGAGTTGTGAACTGATCCAGCCATTCTGGAGGGCAATTTGCAACTATGCCCAAAGGGCTATAGAACAACGTTGTACCCTTTGATCTGGTCATACCACTTCTAGGGTTATATCCTAAAGAGATCATAAAAAAGGGGAAGGACCTAGTTGTACAAAAATATTTATAGCTGCTCTTTTTGTAAAAGAATTTGCAAAGAATCAGCTGAAAAAATTGTAGTATATGATGGTGATGGAATACTATTGTGCTATAAGAAATGATAAGCAAGATGATTTCAGAAAAAGCTGGAAAGATCTGTAGAGATGCAGAACTGGGAGAACGTGGCACACAGTAACAGCAATAATGTACAATGATCGACTGTGAAAACTTGGCTACTCTCAGCAATTCAATGATCTGGGACAATCCTGAAAGATTTATGATGGGGAATGTTATCCTCCTCCAGAGAAAGAACTCTTGGAGTCAATCTTTCACATCTGGGTATTTTTTTGTTTTATTTTGGGGGCTTGGTTATGTATGAGTGTGCTCTTGTAACAATGACCAATAAGGAAGTCTGTCAGTATGACAATAAAAATAAAATCAAATAAATTAAAAAATGAGTTGTTTTGTGGAGTGAATAGTTTACTGGACAGGAAGATGTGAGGACTTGATTCTGAGCAAGAAACTTAACCTCATAGTACCTCAGTTTCCTCATCTGCAAAATGAGGGTGAACTTGATGGTCTCAAATGTATGTGACCTCATTTATAACAGGCTAGCAGCGCCAGGGTGAGGCCAGAGCAGAGCTGAAGGTCCATTGGGAAAACTCCCAGCAGAGCCTGGTGAGTATCCGGCTGGTGACCCCAATGATACTTCTTAAGGTCTGTAGAGTGGAGGAGGCCAAGTCTACCTCATTTACTCCAGAGAAATACCCCAAGCCCAATGGCATTGACATTTCCCTAGAACAGTGGCTGTCCAGGTAGCATCACTTCCTTTGCTTAGGCTTTGCCTCGATTTCCTTTCCTGCACCAGCGCAGCCTCCAGGAAGGAGCCCTCCCCCTGGGCCCCTTCTCCACCCTCTACTTATAGCTCTTTATTGGACTCCTTTTTGTCTGATTTTTCACTGTTCTACCCTGTTCTCAGTTTTTGGTGCATGGAGGAATTAAGGGGAGCTGAGCTGAGCTGAGCCTGGATCTTTCCCTCATCTGACTGGCTGACCATGCCCAAGGCATTTAATTTCTCACTCTGGCTCAGTCTGTTCATCTCTCAAATGGGGATTTTTATAGTAACTACTCCCCAGGCTTGTTGTGGGGGCCCAGTGAGATCTTGCATGTAAAACACTATGCAAGCTTTCAAGATAGCGAGAAATGCTGGCAATGAGCAATTCTTAGAGTTATGATTGCAGTTTTTTTTTATTGTTGTTGCCACTTTGCTGGAATTCCTCTCCAAGAGAACTGTTCTCTAGCTGTGATTTTCCCTTCTTGTTCCCTGGATCATGGGTTTCATTATTTTTTAAACCACACCTGGGACTTTCCATTTACAATCAGGGAATCTGCCTGTATAGCTTCAGTTTCATCTTGATTGCTTTAGCCCATTGTTCTCACCATCATTTTGGATTCAGTATAATTGAACTGAATTACAAAAATGTTTTGGATCCTGACTCCTCCACCCTGGGTCTTAGCGATTGCTGTTAGATGAGTGTTTTCTGCAAAGGTGATAATCACATCCTCTGTGCAGCTATCCCAGTGATTAGTAGTAGGCTGGGACTGGAGGTTGATCCCTGTGGCACTCTTTAAGAGACCTACCCCCTCAGAGCTAAAACTTTAAAATTAAAGACTCTTCTTGGAGACTATTCATTCCATCAATTCAGAGTTAGATGTCTGATGTCATGGACCTCTAAATAATTTTCCAATATTGATGGCAATTTCTAGAGCCTAAGAAGAAATCCCAGATTTGTGGTAACTTCACATTTGAGGGAACATCTTCAGGAACCATCTACAAAGAGGATCTTTAGGAATGTAAATTGTGCCCTGGAAGTGATCCAACCTGGATTAAGGAAGACTTGAGTTCAGATACAGCCTCAAACACTTCCTGGCTGGAGACCTTGGGGAAAGTCACTTCACTCTGTCTGCCTTGGTTTCCTCATCTTTAAAGTGACATAATAATGCTGCCTGCCTCCTAGGGTTAGTGTGAGGATCAAATGAGAGCATGTACATGCAGTGCTTAGTAAACCTGAAAGAGCTATGATGCTAGTAGCTCTGATGATGATGATGATGCTTAAAGAGTCACAGAATTCACTGAAAAGGTCAGATGGGATTAACCAGTAAATGAAGAGCCCTGTAGCTACTCAGGCTCCTTGCCTCCCCTGTAGCCATCTTTTTCATCATCATCATCATCATCATCATCATCATCATTTTCTTCTTCTTC
>NW_025373788.1:0-3669 GCF_016433145.1 Gracilinanus agilis
ATTCTTATGTATGTATATATAAAATTATATATTATATGTAAAATATATAATATAAAATGTAGATTATTATGATCCTTTAGTTCCTAGTTGCCCCAGTTCATGGACCATCTATTTAATCTACTCCTATTTAATATGACAAAAAAAATCCCTCAGGTCCTCAGAATGAATGTAAAGACTAGGGCTCCTTTAGATAAGACATGAAAGAAATAGTATTAAGCCAAAATCTAGATACTAGCAAATAACAAATATTAACATTAAAAAAGAACAGTCCAGGGAACCCCTCTATCTCTTTCTCTCCCCACCTCCCTGCCCATCTCAGGAACAGCTTCCTTAACCCTCAGTGATCTGTAGTCAGTAAACTGACGCTCTTAGAGGTCATTTCATCCTTCAGGCAGGGTTATAGAATCATAAAACTCAGAACTGAAAGAGACCCTATAGATTATCTTTAGTGTTATAGTCCAATTCATTTATCCCCATCATTTATAGATGGGGAGGATGAGGCCAAAAGAGAGAAAGTGACCCAAGGTCATATAATAATTAGCAGCAGTCAAGCCTGGATCTGAGGGGACCTGATGAATCAGCCCTTCCTTTAAGGTCAGAAAACATTTTCTCATCTCTATCTTTCATCCTTCCCACTGGTGCAATGGAAAGAAGGCTGGCTGTAGAATCAGAAGACCTAAGTTGAAATCTCAGCTCTGGTATTTACTACCTGTATGGTTTTGGGGAAGATGAAAATAAGTTTATCTCTCTGGGCCTCTTTCCTCATGTATAAGTATTGGATTAGGTTTCTCTGAGATCCCTTTTAGTTTCACATCTTGAACTTAAGCCCAATACTTTTAAATCTCTTTGATGGAGAGGGAGAATAGATGATTACCAGCCTAACTGTGATCAACACTTAAGAGACTAGGAATAGAAATTTTAGACTTCATAAGTACCTTGGAGAGCACCTTGTCTTTCTTTGCCATTGAAGAAACTAAAATCCTGAGAGAAGTAACTTGCCCAAGGCATAATGATAGCAAGTAGGATGAAGTGACATCAGGCTTTGCCCCAGAGCACTGAAATGTAGAGAAAGAAAACACATTTTTAATGATGATTTAAGAAATGTGCAATCTTAAAATGTGTTGTATTAAATGTCAACAGCGCATATATTCCTTCTACATTGTAGCAACTCTTTACAAAAATAATTAAAATAGGAAGGTGCCAAATGACCTGAATTGTTATTAACACTCACCTGTCAGCCACTATAGCAACTATTTCTCCCTCCAGCTCAACCAAATTTGTCTTAAATACAGCTTGGATAATTTTCTTATCTTGAGTTATAAAATTGATTTGAGAGCACATTTCATGCTTTCTTGCCCCAGGTGGCAAAATTGTTGCAGCTCTGGCCCAAGTTCATATAACTAGTTAGTGGCAGAGCCAGAATTAGCATCATTTAAGGCATAGTGAAGAGTGCTGAATTTATTCTTTTAATTAGAAATTAATTTTTAAAAATTAACTGGAATTTGTTTTCTCTTTTACCCTCCCCCATTAGAAAAAGGAAAACAAAATTCTTGTAACAAATATGTCTAGTCAAGCAAATAAATTCTCACATTAGTCTAATCCAAATCATATGTCTTAGTCTAGATCTTTAGTCAGAAGGTGGGTAGCAGAAGCCCTTCAATTTAGAGTCTAAGGACTTTGGTTCAAATTCTGGTTTTATTTCTTATCACCTGTGTGAGCTTGGGCAAGTGACTTGAACTCTCTGGGCTTCACTGAACTAATTTCTCTCCAAGATCCCTCTCTAGCAGAGGTAATAGATTCTAGAAGCAGAATGAGACATTTTTTGGACTTGGCTAACGTGGGAACTTGTTTTGCTTGACTTTATTTATTACAATAATCTGGTTTTACTTTTCTTTTTCCCAGTGGGGAGGAGGATGTGGGAGTGTGATAAAACAAGTGAATGTTAATTGATAAAAATAAACTTTAACTTTAATATCTTTCTCTAGTCTCGTCGATGTTTTATGATTCTCTAGATAGTTCCCTCTTCCTTCCCTTTCCAAATCATTTGGGTCCTTAGAATTTCATTCTTGAGCTTCCTGTACTTCTAGAGCAGATTTTCCCTGTAGAATTGGAGGTCATAAAATCCCATCTACCTTTTCTCTGAACTTCTTTAAATCTGCTTTCCTAAAATCCAGAGGACCAGGCCCACCAAACCCGACTTTTCTCTTCTCTAACAAAAACTCCAAGTTGGAGTGTGCATCTGCTCCCCGGGTTTGATTTCGAATTATTCATGTAAGCTCCTTGAGGGCAAAGACCTGGGTCATCCTTATTCATCTCTTCCTCCTTCCCAGCTGCCCTCTTCCCAGCACTTCTTAAATGTTTGCTGAATGATTGGACATTCCCAAGGCATTCTGAATGAGTTTCAGAATGTTTCCTGAGATTAAGTTTTCTTAGAGAAGATCAGGAGGGAAGGAAGAGAGGCTGGAGAAGGTGAGGGCACTGAGGCCTGAGGGGGAAAAGAAGGGAGGACTGAGAAGGAAGAAAGAGCAGCTAAAAACTGAAGATCTGAAGACAAATTTAAATACTGGTTCCAGTCTGGCCTGGAGCTAGATGCTGCTGCCCAGCCTTCAACCAGCCAGGATTGGGATCCCCCACCCCCTACCTGCCTTAGAGCTGCTAACCTAGTTAACACCTCTTTAAAGTTGATTGCTTTTACTTTCTTCCTTTCACTTCTCTCATCTTTTCTGACAGCAGCAGCCAGAGGAGGAAGGTTGGGTGGGGGGAGGAGAAGACCCCTGTGTATCTCCTTCTCTTAGTCAGAAAAGAAGAAAGCAGAGGAAAAATGATGATTTAGTAGAGGAAATCTGGAAGGTTGTTGTGGTTGATAATATTTGTATTATTAACGTTGTTTTAAAACTTTACCTTCCATCTTAGAATCAATGCTGTTTATTCTTTCCAAGGAAAAAGAGCAGTAAAGGCTAGGCAATGGGAGTTAAGTAATTTGCCCAGGGGCATACAGCTAGGAAATGTCTGAGACCAGATTTGGACCCAGGACCTTCCATCTCTAGGTCTGGCTTTCACTCCAATGAGCCATCTAGCTGCCCCTGATGTTTTTTAGTAGGGGAGAAAGGAGGGAGTGTAAAGTAGCACATAAAGACCTTTAGAACTTTCCTCCCCTTGGATTCCCCCATTTTTTTTGAGATTGTGCAGGATCTGTGAAAATGGCAGAGTATTGGACTTGGAGTCTAAGAAGTAGGAGAACCATAGAGGAAGACCTCTGAATTTAGAATGATAAGAACCATCCTTTCTGGCTGTATTTGAGAAAGTCATTGCACTGTATTTGGAAGGGAAGGATTAAGCATTCATTAAGGTCTACCATGTGCCAAGCAGGGTGCTAAGTGCTTTACAAATACCATCCTTACAATTACCCAGGTTGAGAGATGGTATTCTTATTTGATTCTTCTCCCCTTGAAGTTACCTGATTAGCTGAGGCTGGATTTGAACTCAGGTCCTCCTGATTCTGGGCTCAGCACCCTATCCACTGTACCCTCTAGCTACCCTTGGAGCTGGAAGTGACTTTGGCAATTATCTATTCTAATCCCCACATTTTTTTAACATTTATTAATATTCATTTTTAACATGGTTACATGATTCATGCTCCCCTTTCCCCTTCAACCCCCCCCCCCGCGC
>NW_025373789.1:0-2844 GCF_016433145.1 Gracilinanus agilis
GAGAGAGAGAGAGAGAGAGAGAGAGAGAGAGAGAGAGAGACTGGATTTACATCCCACCTCTGATTCTTATGGTTTAATCTTGGGCAAATCACTTATTGGTGTCTCAATTTTCTTATCTGTGTGATGACTAAGTTAGACCTTTAAGATACTTTCACTAGATCTGTGATCCTATAATTTACATGGATTAAATTAAAATATATTTAGGTAGATTCTAACCATCTCCAAAACCAGTTAGTTCATGAATGAATGAATGTCAACTAGGAAGAAGGTTTCTAATGGAGTGCCTCAAAAATCTGCTTTTGGCTTTGACTCTTCCATATTTTTATGAATGTTTAGATGAAAACTTAGCAATACTGTCGGTTCCCTGAAGATGGGAATGATATCACATTAACTACATGACAGAACTAGAAATCAAAAAAGATCTCAAATAAATGGGAATGATGTTCTAAAACAAATGAGATGAAATGTAAGAGGCTAAATATAAGGTTCTGTGATTATTTTTTAATTAACCATGCAAGCACAGGGTAAGAGGTAATTAGCTATTTGTAAACAAACTACTTTGAGGTTTTGGTAGATTATAAGCTCAATAAACTTCAGTGAGGTAATATGGTAGCTGAAAAAGATGATGCTTGAGAGAAAATGGTGGTTCCATCATAGTCTGCCTTTACCCATAGCACATTTGTTCATTTCTGGATGTCAAATATTAGGAATGATGGCAAAGCATATCAGAAGAGGGCAACCAGGATAGGGAAGATACCACAAAATCTAAAATAATAATAGGTAAAAATAGCTAACATTTATGTAGCATGTTAAGGTTTGCAAAGTACTTTATAAATATTATCTCATCTTCACAACCACCCTGCATAGTAGGTACTATCATTAGCCCCATTTCACAGACGAGGAAACAAAGGCCCTGGTAAGGGAGTGGCTTGCCCAAGATCAGACATTTAGTGTTCAAGATAGAACTAAACTTGGAACTTCCTTACTCCAAGTCCAATCCATTGTACCATTTACCTGTCAATGATATAGGAAGATTAGGTGAAGGAACTGCTGAGCCTAAAGAAAAGAAGATCTAAGGAAACATATCAGTAGCCTCTAAATATTTGAAAGATTATCATACTGAAGAGATCATATCTTGCTTGTCCACACAGAACAAAACTAAGATCAATGTATATAGTCAGATTTCCATTCTACCAAGTCTTCCCAACATTCTTATTCAGTCATTTTTCAGTTGTGTTTGATTCTTTATGACCCTATTTAGGGTTTTCTTGGCAAAGATGCTGTATTAGTTTGCCATTTCCTTCTCTAGCTCATTTGACAAATGAAGAAACTAAGGCAAATATGGTTAAGTGACTTACCCCGATCATATGGCTAGAATCTGAGGCCATATATGAACTCAAGTCTTCCTGACTCCAGGTCCAGCTTTCTATCCCCTGAACCACCTAGCTGCCCAAAGTTAGCCCAAATGACTTCCAAAAACAGACCAAGCCAAACAACTCGATCCTCTCACCACCAAAACCCAGAGCAGTTACACTCAACCCTCTCAGCCACTGACTCAGATTAGCTACCTCAGGCAGAAAGGAGCCAGGAAAAATGTACCAGGACATTTAGTCCCAGTCCTTTGTAACTGATGCATTGTAGCGGGCAGATATCTTAGGCACTGACTGCTTCCACTATCTCCATCTATGTCAAGTCTTGGGAGGAAGAGACACCTGAAAAACATGGCCTCTGTTGCCCTCTTGGGCACAGCGCCATATGCCCATCTGCATCAAGTCCTGGGCTTCCAATAATCCTTTTATTCTGAGCATTCAAATTTCAAATGACCTTTGTCACCAGGAGGAAAATTAGTGGCAGGTGAATGCCTGGCTTTTCTGTAGGGGGAACCACATGCTTAATTACCTTCCTAGTTAGCCCCCATCAGGCACTTCTCACTCTGACAGGCAGATGAAAGCACAGGATGATACATATCGTCACTGGACCATTTTTCTCTTTCTGTCCCCCTCCCCCTTATTCTTCTCCTCCTCTTTAATCTCCTCATGGAGTGAATTATCATTTGCTTTTCAAACTTTTGCCTCTAAAGTAGGTGCTCTAGGAAAGCATTTTGAGACGAAAATATCTTACCGTTTATAAATCTTCATCAGCTCTACTTGCCATATATTAGCAAAAGTGCAACTTTGATGAAGGCTGAGCTTTTCTAACCCTGAGTCAGTCTATCTAATGAAAAACAGTTACAGCTGAGATTGTGAGTATAATCAGTCAATTGAGTATCATTCAAAGGGTGACTTTTAAAAAGGAGGTTTTTATTGTTACCTTTTGATTTTACATTGTCAGCATTTCCCCGTATCTCTCTTTTACCCACCTCCATCTTTCTCTTATAACAAGAACAATTTTTTTAGAAAAAGAGAAAAAAAGAAAAAATATTCCTTAAAACTGATGAACAAATAATTTTCTCTCTGTAATGTTCTATATATGCAGATCCCAACCTCTCACCAGAGTTGGAGAAGATGTGCTCTCATATCTCTTCTTTTGGGACAAATTTATTCTTTATGATTTCAGAACATTTAGTTTTAATTGCTTTGTGCCTGTTGTTTACATTTACATTATAATCATTGTATATATTGTTTTCTTGGCCCAACTTATTTCACTTTGCATTGGTCTTTCCATGCTTCTCTGTATTCATCATGCCCCATAGTTTCTTATATTACAATAATATTCTATCACATTCTTGTACCATACTTGTTGTGGTCATTCCTTGATCAATGGGCATCTCCATTGTTTCTAGATCTTTTGTACCATACTCTCTCTCTCTCTCTCTCTCTCTCTCTCTCTCTCTCTCTCTCTCTC
>NW_025373790.1:0-3174 GCF_016433145.1 Gracilinanus agilis
TGGCCACTAGCCAGACTCTGACAGCTGCAAAGCCAGAGGCAGGCATTTCAGCTGGGTGGCATAGGGAAAGAAAGGGGCAAGGGGAGGCAAACCAACCTCCCTTCCTTGTTTGAGGCCTGAAACCACAGAATTCAGGTTTTCCTCTTTTCTTGGAAAGCACTTCTTATACATTGGGTTGGTGTTGGCATTTCCAGGTGGTTTAGGAAGGGATGCCCATGAAATGTGGATTTGGTGGTGTTTCCCATGCCTGGCTTTCCTCAGTGGAGAGGATCTGATGGAAGGTCCTGCTCTAGACACACAGAACCAGTTATGGCAAGAAAAGAGTTCATCCCTCAAGGTCAAAACTAGGCAGAGAATGGTGCAAAGAAAGGATCTGGACTCATGAATCACAAAGTGTGCTGTTAGGAGTAAATGAATTGGAATGAGAGGCAAAGTTACCTTAAAGATAGCTAGGGGGATGTCTGAAATCCTTCTCTCTCACGGTCGGTCCTTATATATTATCTTGTATCATAGCTGTCTGTCTAGATTATTTTTTCTTCTCACCTAGACCATAAGCTCCTTGAGGTCAGGGGCTAAGTCTTAGGGGATACGTCTTTTTATTCATTGTGGTACCCAGCCTGATGCCTCACTAAATATAAAACAAATGAGTGATTTATACTTAGAAATCCCCTTATTTAAGATCACAATACCCTCCATACTCTATATTGGGAAGTACACTAGTTTAAGATTCAAAAGACCTGAGCTTAAGTCCTCATTCCATGTTTTAGGAGAGGTGACCCCAGAGAGGTTGCTTTGATATCATTCTACTTCAATCAACTCATCTATAAAATGGAGATAATTATATCATGTCATGAAGCTATTGTGGAGAAAGTGCTTTTTAAACCTTAAAATTGCAGACACACATATATACTCACACAAACACAAAATTAGTTAGTAGTCATAATTTTGGGAGCCAAAAAAGTTAATCACCTTGACTTTGGTGTCTCTCCTTAAGTGATTGAGGAGCAGTTGAATCACACATTTATTCAAGGCATCATGATTGAAGCATACAAAATTTTTTGAATACAAAAAAATTAAATAATTTCTGCCCTCAAAGAGTTTATGCTCTGCTGGAGCAAAGTGCCACATAGGAAAAGCAGTCCAAAATTCTCATTTGGAAAATAGAAAATAGATGACCTTTAAGGTGCCTTCCAAATCTAAAAGTCTACATGCTTTTATCCCATTGTCCAAAGCCCTCTAGTTTTTTTTCCATTCTCTCCCTAGTTCTTAAGTGAGGTAGAGTCATTTCCCTTTTGAAGTGGGAAGTTAGAGCCCTTGTCCTTTCTTGCTTCATAACTAGGCCAGGCTACTTTGTTCAGAATTTCCTTCTCCTCACTCAATTCTTCTTATCTGACTCTTGGAAGAGCCATGGTTTCAGAAGCTACATGAGTGTCTGGTTCATCAGAGATCTCAGCTGAGGCCCATTCTATCACTTCTATGACTATTTGGTGACTATTTGACCTCTTCGGTGGCTATCTTCTCTTTGGCCTCAGGTCAGAGCCTAGAAGGGCAGCAAGGTGGCAGCTTTGTCAAGATGACAGCTTTCCTCCTGCTGCTGGGAGGCTACTGCCTTCCCAGCAGTTAAATCAGCTGATAAATATTTGGCTTGCATCTCCAGTTAAAATAAGCCTCACACCCGGTGGTAACTGTCAGGCCCAGCATTGGTGTCTAATTTGAGCCTGTTTGTCTACAGCTGGCGCCAAGATGCTCATGTGACTGGACAGCCTTGCAGGGAAGAACTTAGAAATGTGGTTAAAGCCCAAAGCTGAGTTATTTTGCTGGGGAAAAATGACAATGTGGTGTGGGTGGAGGGCCTGTAGAAAACAGGGCCTGTGGAAACCATTATTTGCTCCTGCTCCTGGTATCTTTATTGTCAACCCTAATGACAGTAAAATGATGAATAAGCACTTGAACATTCAGATTTCTGTTCTTTCTGTGTGAACCAAAGGGGGGAAAAACAAAACTAAAAATACCATTAAGAAGTTAGACATCAACTCATTCTGATAACTATGATTCTTGCCAAATGGTTCTCTAAGTTTAGGCCACATGGTTTCTGCAGGTGGTTTGTGTAATATTAATCAATCAGTTAACTATCATGTATTAATAGGTACTGTGCTAGCTACTGAGGATCAAAAGACAAAAATGAAACCGTCCCTGCCATTAAGGAACTTAAATTCTACTGGGTCTAAATCACAGTGGGTCGGTACCAGAAGCAACATCCTATGCAAACATTTTTAGTGGCATGAGGAGGGTCAGCTACTTCTGGAGTCGCCAAGAGGACCCTACTTCTCATGTCTAGGGAAAAGAAAAAACGTGGCATATTGCTTTTCTCAAGTGACCAATCTCTGGTCTATACATACGTCTTTGTCAGTGCAGAGTAGTGAATGAGGCTGCGTCCATCTGTGTGTGGACTATATATATATATATATATATATATAGTCCCTGCTGCTGTGAAGGCTGGTGGATCACTTGAGCCCAGGAGTCCTGAGCTACAGGAGAGCTAAAGCCCATAGGCTAATTGCATTGTTGGGTTCTAATATGGCGAGTAGGGGGCCAGGCTGGAATACCCAGGTGCTTAAAGAGAGATGAACTAGCTCAGGTTGGAAAAATAGAACAGATTAAAGTATTTGTGTTGATCAGGATTAGTTTCAGGACAGTGAGTGGTCACAGCAATTCTAATGTAGGTGAGATAGAGAGATCAAATCTCAAAAAAGGGGGTTGGGGAAGGATTCCAGTGTCTGAGGTCTGGTTTTATTGCTAACTAGCTATATGATCATGGGCAATTCGCTATACATCTGTTGAGTTCTGTTTCTGTATCTATAAAGTGGGAGTAATAATACTTTCCTAATTTGCTGCAAAATGGTTATGAAGAAACTTTTAATTACTATAGAAATATGGGCTATTCTATCACTAGGTATTTCCATTATTAATCCAAGTGAAGGTTTATTTTTTTGTCTGGTTCAGAAGCAGTGGGGAGACCTGTCAACACAAGGGGGTTAGGTGCCCCTTATCTAACTTCCTTTCTCTCTCCTCTGCCTTGGGCAACCCAGAAATCATCCAGGCTGCTTCACTGCTTATATGGCTTTGGATGTTAGGAGACTTTTCAACTTTTCTTTTCCTTCCTTCCTTCCTTCC
>NW_025373791.1:0-2992 GCF_016433145.1 Gracilinanus agilis
CAAATATATATTTGTGTATATATATATTTTTACATTAACATATATGGATACTTCCCCTGGCAGAATGGGAAAATAAGAACAATTTATTCCAAAGGCCTTGGAGGCAACTGAAGCAGGTGTTGTGGAGCTCTTAGACTTTTGTCTTGCCACTGGACTTGGATGATTCTGGAAGAGAAAGTAAGGCTGAGGATTTTGTGCTATTCTGCCTCACTGAAATCTAATTCATGAACAAGTCAAGGCATCATCCCATGAAGTCTCTTTGAAATGACAGATGAGCAACAGCAACTACAATAACACATACATATTATTTTGTGTGTACAGAAAGATGGTCAAAAACTTATAGGAAGAAGTTTTTCCAGCTTATTAATGAATAGTATTTAGCAAATTGGGATGGGGGCTCAGAGTTAATTGGTTAATAAGAGAGATGTTGGGATTTTCTATGGCAAATTATATGTATATGTGTATATATACACACACACACACACATATATATATATGGCAAATTGTATAAACATATAGATAAATAAGCAGGCACACAAAGACACATATATGCATATTCACATATTACAGTCCAAGTTTTTACACAGAAAGGACATTGGGTCATCACAGACCTAGGTGCATTCTGGGAAGCTAGAGGAGGTTGATTTCTCTTTGGTTCATTAATGATCTCAACTGTATTCCTCAAAGAATATCTCTCAAACAAAACTTAGATGTTGTTCAAATATAGTCTCCCATAAATGTGGGTAATAGGGTCCCTACCCACAAAGATACTCATTATACAATATGGGTATTCAGTATAGGCAGCTTTTTACACTACACTACTCTTTATACTACAAAACTATGTGAGATACAAAGGAAAGTCAAGAACCCATAAACTCATAAAGAAATATAAAAACACCAAATATACTTATGCTCCTGCTTCTTGTGCCCCCTTTCCCCTTTTTATGGAATTGCTGAAAAAATATTTTGCATTCACCTCACACTTGCTCTATCTGAACATCTTGGATGGATGGTAAAATCCATATCTCCTGGATAACCATTAATAGAATGGTTTTAGTTCTCTAGCTGCAAGATGATTCTACCTATGGTCTTTTCTATGAAATGTACTGTTTTAAGAGTTTTCTTCCCCTGGACATTTAGTGTCTGATTCTTGTCATGAACCTGAAACTTGGGATTACCCATGAGGTAAGCAAAGCTAGAAACATTCATTACTCCAGGTAGAGAGGTGAGGATCCAAACTCGGAAACGGAAACAGAAAAGCAGACGGTACTTAGATAAGAGGGAGATTTAGGGACTCCTAATCTCAGGCTCACCTGGAAAAACACATCTCCTACTCTGATGTATTTCTTCTATAAACTGATATTGCTGCTGGAGGCAGGGAGGTTAGTGGTGGAGAAATTAGACGTTTTATGAGTTGTGAAGACCAAATGAGATAATATTTGCCTGGCACATAGTAGATGCTTCACGAACGCTTCTACTCACTTCCCTCCCTTATCTGGAAACCAAGAGAAGGTAAAATGGATAACCCTTCTATTCTAAATCTTTGACCCAAAGATCTTAGCAGCAATAATAACACTACCTAACAGGTAAAGCATCATCTAACAGAGAAGACCTGGGCTACCTGGGGTGGTCTCCATGGGAGGATATATTTAGATAGCTACATCTGAGATCTGGCTCACTCTGAATCCAGGAAGACTGTAAGGAGGGGAGCAGGAGGGGGACTGGGGCTGGGTGCTCCCTCCCCCACTTGAATTCTATTATGAATATTAGACTTGAATTATATCTATCTACAACCCATCAGATGTTTGCAGGCTTGGGCTATGATGCTCTTTTTGGAGATTCAGGATAAAAGCCACTTTTCCTTGGTTGCTCCAAAGGGGAAGGAAGCAATTAGCTTCCTATTGGCCAGCCAAGCTCTCTCCTACCAAATGCTCATTTCACAAAAGACAATTACAGATAGAGAGCAAACATATTTATCAAAGCATGTAGTAAAACAGTAATCAGGGAAGTTATACAGATTAGCTTAAACTAATATGCAAAAGGAAAGGGAATCGTTAATTCTGGGAGCCAGATGAAATCTCAGCTGAGCCAAAGAGAACAATCTCATCCACGGAGTCTGTTCTTTGCAGTCTCTGAGGGTGCAGGTGTGAGGAATCAAGAGACATGTTGGGGTGCCAGCTTTCGCCACATGCCTGACGCTCTGGGCACTACTGTCCTCCATTCAAAAGTCAAGCTTTGTCTCCTCTCTGCCACGTCTCCTCCACTTCTTTCTCTCTTCAATCTCAATGGCAGTCTGAAGTTGTGTCTCCATACACACATGCAGCATCAAAGCTTCAGAGAACCACCCCAAACTTAACTGGAGTTGGGGTCTCACAGATACATTGGTACAGAATTTTAAACTTTTCAAACCTTCCATGTCTTTTCTTATTTAGGCCTTACAACAGCCTTGTGAGACAAGGAGATTAAGGCTGATTATACCCATTTTACAGAGAGTGAAACAGAGAGATGAAGAGTTAATAGAGCCAGAATTCAAACATCAAGTTCTTTCCTTTACACCCTTGCTGACTCCTGCTGTTACGGACAATGTCCAGGCCCTGGATTGATCAGAGTAAGAAAGATCTGAGTTCAGATGAGACCTCAGACACTTGCTAACTGTGTGACTGGACAAATCATCTAGCCTCTGTTGGCTTCTTCTCATCTATCACATGGGGATAATAATAGCATTTATCTATAGGGGTTGTGATGAGGATCAAATGAGACAATACTTGTAATATTTGTTTCCTTCTTCCTTCTTTCCTTCCTCCCTTCCTTCCTTCTTTTCTCCCTCCCTCCCTTTGTTTCTTTGTTTTCTTTTCTTCCTCCCTCCCTCCCTTCCTTCTTCCCTTCCTTTCTCCCTTCCTCCCTTCCTTCTTTTTTCCCTCCCTCCCTTTGTTTCTTTCTTTGTTTTCCTTCCTTCCTTCCTTCCTTCCTTCCTTCCTTCCTTCTATCCCTT
>NW_025373792.1:0-3024 GCF_016433145.1 Gracilinanus agilis
TCTTTCTTTCTTTCTTTCTTTCTTTCTTTCCTTTTTTCCTTCCTTCCTCTCTTTCTCTCTCCTTTGCATTCTTCTTTGCTTTCTCCCTCCCTCTTTCTTTCCTCCATCCTTCTTGGCCCTGAGCTCTATAGTGAATGCTGGTATTTGTCCTCAATCTTCTTCGTATCTAATTCAGCAGTTGGGGAAACTTGACCATGGTGATGGCCAACAGCCCTGTGGTCGGCGGTGCTTAGGCAGTCTGGGAAACCCAAAGATCTTGGACTTCCCAGAGGTGAGGGATGTTCAGATTTGATCCACCATCAGGATGGAAACTCCTTGAGGGCATGGACCAAACTTTGACTTTCTCTGTATCTCCAATGCTCAGCACAGGGCTGAGCACAAAGCAGGTCTTCATAAATGATTCCTGACTGGGCGACTGATTTTTTGTTGTCATCAAGTCGTGTCTGACCCTTCGTGTGCTTATGAGCCATATCACCCCAGTGCTTGTCCCTGGGGTTTTCTTGGCAAGGATACCAGAGTGGTTTGTCATTTCTTTCTCCAGGGGATTAAGGCAAATAGAGGTTTAAAAAAAAAAAAAAAAGCAAACAACCCAGGGGCAGCTGGGTGGCTCAGGGGATTGAGAGCCAGGCCTGGAGACGGGAGGTCCTGGGTTCAAATCTGGCCTCAGACACTGCCCAACTGTGTGACCCTGGGCGAGTCACTTAAACTCCTTTGCCCAGCCCTCACTGCTCTTTTGCCTTGGAACTGCCACTTAGTACCTCTTCCCAGAAAGAAGGGAAAGGTTTTAAAATAAAACCCCAAACCCCTGGGTGCCAAGCCTCTCACTGTGCCCACCCCGTGTAGGCTGCTCTAAACCCCCCAGAGGAGGCCAAGTTCCCGGCCCCTGCCACCTCCCAGCTCCTCCTCCCACCTCCAACCTCCTCTCCCTCCCCCTCAAGGAAACTTCTGAGTTACCGCAATTTCCTGTGTTTCAGGGACTGGCGGGGGGGGGGTGAGTGGGTTGACATGCTGAGGTGATCTGGCCCTCCAGAGTCCTCGGCTCCTCTCACCCAAGACCTTGGGCTGGGTGGCCTCTGCTCATCCATCTACCCCTCCCTGACAGCCCCCACTGGTGCCCGACGTCACAGATCTGGGCATTTCCTCCAAATTTCCCCTATTCTAAGTAAGCAGGCTGAGGCTGGGGGTGGGGGTGGGGGGCAAAAAGGCTTCTTCCTTCTCTACCCCCACCCCAACCCCACTGGGTCTAGGTTGAGTGACTCATTCCTAGACGTATTTCTCTGGGCCTCACTTCTTCCTGGACCCTAGTCTACACCTCAGGTGAAACAATACCGAATGAATGAAACAGCCCCACAGGGGGAAGGGGAAGGAAGAAGCTAAGCTTAAGAACCGAAAGATTTGAATTCAAGCCCTAGCTTTATTGCTGTGTGACCCTTGGGCAATTCATGTCATCTGATAGGAGCCTCAGTTTCCTCATCTGTAAAATCAGCCTCTGAGGTCCCTTCTATCCAAAAACTTTCCTGGACCTCACTTTTACTCCAGGGAGACAGACTCTATATCAGCAGTTTGGTCTTTTTTTTAAACCCTATTTTCTGTCTTGGCATCAGTTCTAAGACAGAGGAATGGCAGGGGCTAGGCAATGGGGGTTAAGTCACATATTTAAGAGGTGTCCAAGGCCAGATTTGAACCCAGAACCTCCTATCTCCAGGCCTGGCTCTCTATCCACTGAGCCACCCAGCTGCTGCTAATACATCCATTTTATTTTATTTTATTTTTTTGACCCTCACCTTCCACCTTAGAATCAATACTGTGTATTGGTTCTAAGGCAGGAGAGCAGTAAGGGCTAGGCGAAAGGGGGGAAGTGACTTGCCCAGGGTCACACAGCTAGGAAGTGTCTGACCCTAGATTTGAACCCAGGATCTCCTGTCTCTGGGTCTGGCTCTCCATCCACTGAGCCACCCAGCTGCCCCTAATATCTGTTTTAAGAGGCATCTAGATTCACCTTTTTTCGCTTTATTTTTCTTACTTTTTTTCAGATCATGGTAAATGCAGAAATATGTTTTTCACGACTTCCTCTGTAGAATGGCTATTATACCTGCATGGGTGGGGGAGAGGGGAGAGGAAGCAATGCAATTTGTGACTGAAATAAAAATAAAATTTTTTAGAAGAGAGACAGCGAGGTGGTACAGTGGATAAGAGTGCTGAGCCTGGAATCAGGAAGATCTGAGTTCAAATTGAGCCTGAGACACTTACTAGCTGTGGGACCCTGGGCAAATCACTTTTCCTCTATCTGCCTCTGTTTTCTCAACTGTAAAATGGGAGAAATCACCCCTACCTCCCAGGGTTCTTGCAAAGAGCAATGGGGAGCTTTGTAAAGCACTTAGCACAGTGCCTGGCACAGATGAGTAGGAATTTTCCCCTCCAGCCATCTTCTCCTGACCAGACACTTGCTCCGGGGCATCTGTCTGCATTCTGTATGCTTTTAATCTACTACCCATTAATAGGTAATCACAAGGGGGTGGGTATATTGTCCATCTTCGATTAGATTAGGATCTGGGAAGGCTACCATATCTCTATGGAGGCAGCTAGATGGATCAGTGGCTAGAGCTCTCGAGCTGCAGTCAAGTTCAGATCTGGCACTTACTAGCAATGTGACCCTGGGCAAGTCACTTAACCCCTTAATCCACTGGAGAAGGAAATGGCAAGCCATTACCATGTCTTTGCCAAGAAAACCTCGTGGACAGCAATGGTGTGCTATGGTCCACAGGGGCAGGAAAAGTCGGATAGGACTGAATAGTGGGCAGAGAGAAAGTTTCATAAACTGAGGCCAGACCAGTTTTTGGGCTCTTGGCTTCTGTGTTGGTGCTGGCTGGTGGGGCTCATGTGGCTGCTTCAGAACCATAAACTAAATGGAGAAGCTAGATTAGGGTAAATTTTCCCTAAAAGTAATCTACCTTCTCTCTCTCCCATCCTTTTCTCCTTCCTTCTTTCCTTCTTTCCTTCTTTCCTTCTTTCTTTCCTTCCTTC
>NW_025373793.1:0-5491 GCF_016433145.1 Gracilinanus agilis
AATATATATATATATATATTTGACATTTCATCCTATATGGTTTATCACTGTTCCCTCTAAGTATGGGAATACAAAGCATTTGAACCTATTGGATCCCTTAAAAATGTTTTGATATTTTCCCCTCCTTTCTTAATTACCTTTTGGTGATTCTCTTGAGTTCTGTGTTTGAGCATCAAATTTTCTGTTTAAGTCAGGTCTTTTCTTTATGATTGTTTGTAATTCTTCTATTTATTAAATGACCATACTTTCCCCTGTAAAAATATAGTCAATTTTCTGGGTAGTTGTTTCTTGATGTTAGACTCAGTTCCCTTGCTTTCCATGCTTTCTGGTCCTTCAGTGTGGTCAGGTCCTGTGTTATCTTAACTGTGGTTCCATGGTATCTGAATGACTTCTTCTTAGTGGCTTGTAGTCTCTTTTCTTTGGTCTGGTAGTCCTTGAATTTGGCAATAACATTCCTGGACATTGTCATTTGGGGATTAAATGCAGGAGGTGACCTATGGATTCTTTCAATCTCCATTTTTATCTCTTGTTCAAGAATATTGGGGCAGTTCTTGGAAATTTTCCTGTTGATTGAAATCTAGGCTTTTTCTTTTGTCATGATTTTATGGCAGTCCAATAATTCTTAAGTCATGGATCTATTTTCTAGGTCTATAGCTTTATCAGTGAGGTTTTTCATATTTTCGTCAATGTTTTCATTCTATTGATTTTATTTTATAGATTCATTGTCTTGTGAAGTCATTTGCTTCTAGTTGTTGGATTCTAATTTTTAAAAACTGAATTTTATACATGGCTTTTTGGTCATCCTTCTCCTTATGGTCAGTTTTTCTTTATAGGTCATCTTTCACCTTTGCCACATTTTCAAGCTGGTCAATTCTGGCTTTCAAAAAAGTATTTTCTTGTCTTAGCTCATGTGCCTCTGTTTCCAGATGATTTATTTTGCTTTTTAAGTTTTTTTCCCAATTGTCTTCAGCCATTCTTAATTGCTTTTTTTTTTAATATTTTTTTTATTTTTTAAATTCTTAACTTCTGTGCATTAGCTCATAGGTGGAAGGTGGAAGGTGGTAAGGGTGGGCAATGGGGGTCAAGTGACTTGCCCAGAGTCACACAGCTGGGAAGTGTCTGAGGCTGGATTTGAACCTAGGACTCCCCATCTCTAGGCCTGACTCTCAATCCACTGAGCTACCCAGGTGCCCCCTCTTAATTGGGTTTTGTATTGTGTTTTTAGTTCTTCCAAAGCTTGTGTCCAATTTGCTGGAGGTTCTGCGTTTTTTGCTTGGTGTTTCTTGGTTCCATTTGCTCTTTGCTCATTACCTGGTTAGAAGCTATGGAGTGTAATTTCTTTTTTCTTTTTCTGTTGTTTGCTCACATTTTTCCCCTTCTTTACCACACCACCCCCATTGGCTGTAATCTTGCTCCTCTGTTTATTTGCTGGATCTGTGAGATTGGGCTATTCTGTCCTGAAAGGGCTTCTTCTCTGCTCTGCTGATTGACTAGATTAGGCTGATTAGGATTCCAGTCAGCTGGATTCTAAAGGGGTTCTCAGTGCAGTCCTTGGGGAAGGGATGTTGGAGATTGATCTTCCCTGCCCTCTGAAGGCTTCTTATCTTCCCTATTCATAGACTAGATTAATCAGGATGTGGAGCTTATCTGTGGAGCTGGATATTCCCTGAGGCCAAAACCTCAAGAAGCCAGGGCTTCAAGATCAAGAGTGGTGACTGAGACCTAAATGTCTTCCTGTCCATGTCTGTCCTCCAGGTGCCTCCCTGCTAGCTATTGTCAGTGCCCTGACCCTGGCCCAGCTGTGGCAGCAAGGCACTCCCTCTGGGCTGGAGCCCTCACCCTGAGATTGCAGTAACTGTGATTCCAGCAAATGACAGAGACTCAGCACAGTAGATGGGGAAGGGGTCGTTGGACCTTCTGTCTTCCTTTTCCTTAAACCCATGCACATTTTAAGTTGACTAGAACAGGAGGGTCCCCTGGCTTTGTCCTATTGTTAGATTTAGTTTTCTGCCCCCTCAAAGCACTTTGTTTTTGATTGGTGTGGAAGGGTTTCACCGAGGACTCAGCTTTTGCTGCTTCTAAGCAAGCATCTTTTTTCCATCCCCCCAGAGAGATTTCAGAATTCTTAAACGTGAAAGTGTTACATTTGTGAGTGGCTGCGGTGGAGTGGAGAAGTAGCTCATAGGAAATTAATAGATTGGGGAACTAATTGGGTAGGACATTTGAGGAAGAAATCAACATGTATGTTCACATTCCTTAGTATGAAGGCAGGAATGGGGAGGAGAGAAAACATGTAAGCCAAGTATCAAATTCATTGAAGAAAGAAGGAGAATGACTTGGTAGTCTATATTCAACAGCTACCAGGATTTTAATTGGGTGGTAGATGTAAATAGTGTGGATCTTGAAGTGAGGTTACTGTGGGATAGAAGTATATAGGGAGAACCTGGAAATGGCAATAGGGAGCAAGTAATCTTCCAGCATGGCCCTCTTGGTTAGTGAGCTGAGGAAAATGAATTTTCAGCCAGTACAGCAAAGAATTGTCAGGGAGATTGTGTCACCTGGAGAAGGGCTAAAGTTGGCCAATTTTGACCCAAATAAATCCAGTCTGCTGACCATTTTTATATGACCCTTGAGCTAGAAAAGGATTTTACATTTTAAAATAAAATTTAAAAATTGGTAATACAAGAAAAAGAAATTGAGGGAATAAACACTGAAAACGGGGAAACACAATTATGTTTATAGATGATGGTTTACTTAGCAAATCCTAAAGACATAATTAAATATTAATTGAAATAATTGATAAATTCAGAAAAAAAATGTATGATATAAAATAAACCTACATTAACATATTAGTATTTTTGTATAGTACCAATAAAATCCAGGAGAAAGTGTTATTCTTTGATGCCTGCAAAGATACAGAAAGTAATTATGGTTATGGCTATGAAATACTCTACATAAATAAAGATAGACATAAATAATTGGGAAAATATTGATTATTCATGGCTAGATCAAGTTAGTATCATAAAAATGACAATACTGCCAAAATTAATTTACAGATTTGTGCCAAAAAATTAATAATAATAATAATAATAGTAATAGTAATAAACTAATAACATTCACCTGAAGAAGAAAAAAAAAATGAGGAATTTCAATGGAAAATTGCCCTGCTCAAAAAAAAGTTGGGGCATCTAGGTGGCACAGTTGATAGATAGAATAACAGGGAGACATCTTTCTGAATTCAAATCTGACCTCAGACACTTATTATCCATTTGACTCAGGGAAAGTCACTTAACCCTATTCGCCTCAGTTTCCTTATGTGTAAAATAAGATAGAGAAGGAGATTTCAAACCAGTCTAATATTTTTGCTAAGAAAAACCTAAATAGGATCACAAAGGGTAGAATACAATTGAAAACAAATGAACAACAAAAACATGTGGAAAAGAAGGAGGGCTAACAGTACCATACCTCAAACCATACTACAAAATGGTATCATCAAGACAATTTGGTACTGGTTAAGAAATAGAGAAGTTGATCATGTATCCAATTATGTATGTGTATATATTTATAGAGAAAGAGACAGAGACAAAGACAGAGAGAGCATATTGATAAAAGCCATTCCTCAGGTGATTAATAGTCAAAGGACATAGTTTTCAGAAAAAGAAATTCAAACTATCAATAATCATATGAGAAATTTTCTCTAAATCAATCATAATTGAATAAATACATTTAAAGTAACTCTGAGGTTCCATCTCATATGCATTACATTGACTAGCTGGCAATAAAAGAAAATTAAAATATTGGATGGTCTCATAGTATTTACTTTTTGTCATCTTGGTAACCTATCACATGAATTTTCTAGTCAAATAAATCAATCAATATTTATTGTTAACTCTTTTACTGGACACTGTTATAAGAACCAGTGACAGAGAAAAAAATGCACATTTTCTTCTATCATTCCAGTTCTAATCTATCTTCCCAATTTCAAGCTGGTATCATTAATTTTCCTCTGTATATCTCTTTTTCATCATCATCTCAAATTCAACCCTCCAAATATAGAATTCATTAGCTTCTAAATATGGCTCTCCTTTAAAAATTTCCTATTTTTAAGAACTTTTTCATTCTTTTGATCAACTAGCTATGTAACTTCAGGGCCACAATGATCCTCCCTTTACCTTCATTGCCCATTTCTAATCAGTTGACAAATTTCGTTGGTCCTATTTTGTTGGCCACAACATCTCTATCCATTTTACTCAGAAAAATATCCTAATTCAGGCCCTAATCATTTCTCACCTAGACAATTTTAGCAATCTCCTCTGTAATCTGATTCCAGACATCCCCCATCTCTCCTTTCCACTTTGTTCTCAGCTCCTAAAATAATTTTCCTAAGACACAATTCAAACTATGTCACTCCCATTCCTAGATGCTTTTAGTAACACTTTCATGCCCATGGTTCTGCAAATGGGGATTGAAGCGTACTATAAAGCAGTACTTATCAAAACAATTTGGTACTGGCCAAGAAATAGAAGGGTGGATTACTGGACAAGACTAGTGTAAATGATCTCAGCAACCTAGTGTTTGATAAACCAAAATATCCCACCTTTTTGGATAAGAACTCATTATTTGACAAAAAGTACTGGGAAAATTGGAAAACAGTATGGAAAAAATTAGGTTTAGAGCAATGTCTCACATTCTATACCAAGATCAAAATGGGTATATGATTTAAACATAGAGTGATATTACAAGAAGATTGACCAAAATGACAGTAAAGAAAAATAAGAAATGTTGGAGGGAATATGGCAAAATTGGGACATTAATGCATTACTGATGGAGTTATGAACTGATTCAACCATTGTGGAGGTCAATAAGAAATTATACCCAAAATACTATAAAAGAATGCATACCTTTTCATCAAGCAATATCACTTCTAGATTTGTATCCCAAAGAGATAAAAAAAAAAGATACCTGTTTGTACAGAAATATTTATAGCTATGCTTTTTGTGGTGGCAAAGAATTGGAAACTAAAGAGATGTAACTCTATTGGGAAATGGCTTAACACTTTTTGGTATACGATGATGATGGAATACTATTGTGCTATAAGGAACGATGAACAAGATGTATGGGAAGCCAATAAGAGAATAGTTAAAAATCTGAGACTCCTCTTTTGACCCCTTTTGTGATCCTTGTGATTTCTTGTTGAAAAGTATTGTGACCTTTTTGAAAAGCTGTAAGTTCCTGTCAAACCTGAATTTAAAGGGTTAACACTGTTAACACAGCAAGGAATGCTGCTGCCTGTTATAGCCAAGGCCAAGATACTCCCCAACTTGGCTTTGTGATAAGAAACTAGTCAAAATTCAGGTTTGGCCTTGGTCTATTCTGAAGCCAATGTTTTGTGTTTTGATGTGACATAATTTGTAACTTCTGTGCATCTGCAAAGTTTCAGGGGAGTTCTTTTGTGTGAAATGAGTCTTGAAATATATATATATATATATAT
>NW_025373794.1:0-4770 GCF_016433145.1 Gracilinanus agilis
ATATATTTTTTTTTTTTGTTTCATAGTCTTTTGGGTATAGGTCCAAATTACTCTCCAGAATCAGTTCACAACAGTGCCTTAGTGTCTCAATTTTCCCACATCCCCTCCAGTGACATGTCCTATCTCTTTCTTCCTTCTAGAAGGCAACAAGGGAAGTTGCCTCTAGGTGCTACTTCTGTTACTCGCTTCCCTTTTTAGGGAAGAGGAGAATGCAAGCACTTAGTCTGGCCCCTCTCCTGACCAGTCACAGGGGAGTGGCATTGCCCAACCTTGATTATCTCCTTACTGGCCTAGAACTTTGCACTGACCTGGAACTGTCAAGAAGTGAACATCTGATTTTGTCTTCTCTGTCTCTCTGTCTCTCTGTCTCTCTGTCTCTCTGTCTCTCTGTCTGTCTCCACCTCCATCATCACCCAGGTAATGCCTGCTAACTATGTATCCAAGGGTCTCTTCTGAACCCTGTTTTCTTCTCCTTTATACTAATTCATTTGTTGCTTTCATCAACGTCCACAGATTCAATTATCACCTCTATGCAGATGATTTTCATTTTTGCTTATGCTGCTCTAATCTCTCCACCGACCCCCAGACTCCCATCTACAACTGCCTATTAGACAACTTGAACTGGATGTCCTGTGGATATCTTAAACTCAGCATGTCCAGAACTGAGCTCATTATCATTCTCCTCTCAAACTCACTTCTTTTCCAAACTTCCCAATTACTTTGGAGGACATCACCATCCTCCTAGTCACCTAGTCTAACAACCTAGGTGTCATCCTTGATTCCTTACTCTCTCCCCTCCCCCATATCTAATCAGTGACCAAGTCCAGTCAATTCCACCTTCACAATATCTCTCATATTTTCCCCTTTCTCTTCCCTGATGCTATCACACCACTCTGGTGCAGGTCCCTCATGCTTGAACTAGTGCAATCAGACCTTCTGGTTGGTCTCCCTTCCTTGTCAAATCTCTCCCCACTCCAATACATCCTCCACTCTGTTGTCAAATTGATCTTCCTAAAATTCAGGTCTTACCAAATCACTCCTCTATTCAATAAGTTCCAGTAGCTTCCTATTATCTCCAAGATCAAATACAGGGTGTCCCGAAAGTCTTAGTGTAGTTTTAAGCTTTAAAAGCTTTCTTTTATATAAAGCTTTTCTTTTATATATATGTTCCTTTATAACACAGTCCTTTCCCATCTTTAGTGACTTCCCTCTGAGATTATCTCCAATTTACCCTTATATATCTTGTTTATGCAAAATTGTTTGCATGGTATCTCCCCCAATTAGATTGCTCCTTGAAGGTAAGAGATGTTTTTGCCTTTCTTTGTATTTCCAGGGCTTAGTGAAATACCTGGCAAATGGAAGGTACTTAATAAATGTTTGTTGACTTGATTTGACTTTCTCACTCTTCTCTTAGAAGCTGAGAAATATATATGGCCTCATGCCAACTGGACCTAGGAGAGTAGATCATTTATATTTCTTTTTACAGAAAAAATCATGAGCCTTATTACGATTATTGTTTAAAATTTTTATCACATGTTATATAGGAGTAATTTTTGATAATGTTAAGTATGCCACTAATCTAAGACTTCTCTTATACTGTATTTACTAATAAATAAGAATTTATTAATTACTATATGTGTATCAGGCACTCTAAAACATCTTATTTAATCCTCATAACAACTATAGGAAGTAGATGCTATTATTACCTCTATTTTATAGTTGAAGAAACTGAGGCAAACAGAGTTAAAGTGACTTGCCCAGGGTCACTGAGCTACTAAGAATCAGAAGCCAAATTTGAACTCGAGTCTTCCTGATTCCCAATCCAGTAAGGTATCAACTATGACACCTTGCTGCTTCCTTTTCTAGCAATTCATTAACCATTTCTTTAATGACACATTCTAAAATTTTGCCAGATATCAATGTCCATATCACTAGGTTATGTAGTTTAGAGACTCCATTCTCTTCACTCTTTTGAAAATTAGAAGATTTTACCTTTTACAGTCCTGGGGTACTTCTCTCAAACACCACAATCTTTAAATATCACTAGTACTGTCTCAGTAATTACATCTGCCAGTTCCTTCAGTACCAAAAGATATAGTTCATGTGGTCTAGGACACTTGAATTCATCAGTTAGGTATTCTCTTATTAGCTCCTTGTTTACATGATCAATTTCCTATCAACCATTTTTGTTCTATCCCTCTAGTTCAACGATCCTTTATTATTTTTGGCAGAGAAGACAGTGGCAAATAGGAACTATGTAGTAGAACTGGTCCAGTTTCTAAATCGAGTGCTTTTTTATTGGACAAGACACAATGAGTACAACACACACAAGAGGCACCACAAAAGGTACTATTAAATAATATTTTCTAAAAATTTCTTTTTTCTGTGACATGCATGTATTCCTTTTGTGATACGTTGTCACATATGAACAGTGAAGCTTCATCATAGAATCACTTTCCAAGCCATGGAACAATGAAGAAAAACAGACGTTATCCAAATTTTCCTCTATTGAATGCTTTCCAAAAAAAATGATCAGATGCAAAGCATCCAATAAATTGAACCTTGCTACTTTATATTTTGTGTGGAAAAAGAAAAGCCAACAGTTTCATTTAGCAGAATATAGTGAACATAAGCAACAGTTTTGGCCAGGAATGTGGTGTATTGCCTTTATTAAAGGATTGAAGTATTTATGATGTTCATATGTACAAGTGATGTTGCTCTGCATTTTCTTCCCTCATCTTCAAACTCCAAGCAACAGAGGATGTCAAATATTGGAGAGTTGAAAAAACACCTTTTAAAATATTAAGGCTACCACTAATTTAATATCACCAATTGTCCTCCATCATTACTGGTAGGAATATGGGGTCCCAGGAAATAAATCTAAATACTCATTATTGGCCATCAAATGATAAATGACATTCTTGACCAAGCTCCTATGGAAATGAAAAAGGTGCTAAAGCAGGATGGGCTATTTTCATAAAAAAATTTCTGCATTCTAAATAATTTATAAGAGAGAAATGATATAATCTCCTTTTCTCTCTTTTTATATATGTAGATAATCCTCCTGGTTATGAACATGGCATCCAAATGAATGTCCATTGCCAAAATTTTCTCTAGGAGGAAAGAGGAATGGGTGATGAGGAGAGCGAGAAGCCAAAGGAGTAAGAGGTATTCTTTGTAATCCAAATGGTTAACCACAGATATCCCTAAAAAGGAGTCCATGTGTACTACATAGACTTCAAGAATAAATCAACCAAAATATTCTAAATAAACAGTTGAATTTTTTAAAAATTAAAAATCAAAATCAAATAGTGACCTGTAGGATGGATTCTGTCAAAACTTTCAATTTCATTGCCTCAGCAAGTGCATTATAATACTACAACTACTAAGATAAAAAGATATATAATCACCAATTAAACACACACTCACAGATAGATATATAATTGAATAAGGTGGGTATTTTAATTGTCCATATTTATTATTAAGATATCTATTAAATTTGTTGTTAAAAAAATAAATCAACCCTATAAAAGGACTAACACATCCATCTATGAATAGATCCATATCCTAATACTCCAGTAAATTTAACCATCCTGGGCAAAAGTTAATGGTTGAAGGGGCAGCTGGGTGGCTCAGTGGATTGAGAGCCAGGCCTAGAGACAGGAGGTCCTAGGTTCAAATCTGGCCTCAGACACTTCCCAGCTGTGTGACCCTGGGCAAGTCACTTGACCCCCATTGCCTACCCTTACCAATCTTCCACCTATAAGTCAATACACAGAAGTTAAGGGTTTAAAACAAAACAAAACAAACAAAAAAAAAAAAACAAAAAAAAAAGTTAATGGTTGACTTAGGTTGAATCTCAAGGTAAAGATTCCCCTTTCAAAGCAAACCAAAATGATATCTATTGCTTTGTGAACTATGTAGTTTTTAATAAGTGACATTCCAAAAGAAATAGTAAACAAGAATGGGATGATGATGTATTACAAATCTTTTTCTAGTACTTTTTTTTTTTAGAGTTCATCAATCATAAAGATAAATTTTATTTATGTACTTATTTTTTTTAATTTAAACATTTATTAATAATCATTTTTAACATGGTTACATGATTCATGCTCCTACTTTCCCCTTTACCCCCCGCACTCCCCCCTCCCATGGCCGACCCACATTTCCACTGGTTTTGTCATGTGTCCTTGTGATCAAGACCTATTTCCAAATTTTTGATAGTTGCACTGGTGTGGTCGTTTCGAGTCCACACCCTCAATCATGTCCACCCCGACCCATGCGTTCAAGCAGTTGTTTTTCTTATATGTTTCCTCTCCTGCAGTTCTTCCTCTGAATGTGGGTGGCGTCTTTACCATTAATCTCTCAGAATTGTCCTGGGTCATTGCATTGTTGCTGGTACGGAGGTCCATTACATTCAATTTTACCACAGTATATCAGTCTCTGTGTACAATGTTCTTCTGGCTCTGCTCCTTTCGCTCTGCATCAGTTCCCGGAGGTCTCTCCAGTTCGCCTGGAACTTCTCCAGTTTATTATTCCTTTTAGCACAATAGTATTCCATCACCAGCATATACCACAGTTTGTTCAGCCATTCCCCAATTGAAGGACATCCCCTCCTTTTCCAATTTGTTGCCACCACAAAAAGCGCAGCTATGAATATTTTCGTACAAGTCTGTTTATCTATGATCTCTTTGGGGTACAAACCCAGCAATGGTATGGCTGGATCAAAGGGCAGGCATTCTTTTATCGCTCTTTGGGCATAGTTCCAAA
>NW_025373795.1:0-3338 GCF_016433145.1 Gracilinanus agilis
TATATATATCTTTTGGGGACTATATATATCTATATATATCTTTTGGGGAACAGGGGAGAATAGGGCAGGATTTATGATTGTGAAAGTATTTAGGAATATTTATGTGTAAATAATTTCAGTGGATAGTCAGGGACAATAGAACATATTTATATTATGATTAAAGGGAATATGGGTAAGTGAGTAACCAGAGTCTTGCTTATAAAAATGATTTCAGAAGAAAGAGTCATTATACTGTAAGGCTTTCCCTTGGCACTAAACTGTGTTTTCCTCAATCCATGTCTTAATCCACACTATCCACTCTGCCTATTACAGAATGGCCCTTCCCTACTCTTTTTCAACAATTGGCATCTTAACATCTTTTCAAGATCCAGCTCAAATGCAGCTCCTTCCATTATCTCTCTTTTTTTAAACCCTTAACTTCTTTGTATGGCTCCAAGGCAGAAGAGTGGCAAGGGTGGGCAATGGGGGTCAAGTGACTTGCCCAGGGTCACACAGCTGGGAAGTGTCTGAGGCCAGATTTGAACCTAGGACCTCCCGTCTCTAGGCCTGGCTCTCAATCCACTGAGCTACCCAGCTGCCCCCTTCCATTATCTCTTTAGTGAAGTCAGGTAGAGGTGACCATTGTCAGACATCAGCCACTCTGAATCATCCTTTCACCCTCAACCTTTCCTGTTTTTGGACTATTAGTCTTTTGAACTTGTGTGCAATACCCAATATTAGATCATAAAGTTCTTGAGAGCAAAGATGGAGGGAAATGCCTAGCATGGTATTTTGCACATAGCTAAATACTTACTAATGTAAGTATTTAGTAATTAAGTAATGTGCAATACTTGAAGGATTATATATTTTTAAAGCTTATTATCTGACAAAATAGAACCACATGGCTAAGTATTTTTCTACCTGCTCAAAAAGCCTGCTCCACCAAAGATGTGACAGGAAGGAAAAAGAGAAAGTGAGTGAGAGAGAGAGAGAGAGAGAGAGAAACAGCCTCCACCCAATTTATATCCTGTCTACGTCAGCACGTAACGACAGGAAGTGAGTGGGATTCTGAGAATCATACTTTTACTGGGACTCTTGTTTTCCTGGGGATTGCAGTTTTTAGGGTAACAGATTCTAATTACACTCTAAAGTTAGAAAAGTTTTGCATATGTTATCTCATTTTATTCTCACAAGACTGGGAAGTAGGTGCTAGTATTAGCTCCATTTACTGAGAAGAAGACAAAGTCTGAGTGTGATTTGCCCAAAATTATACAATTAGAAAGTTCATTCATATGATTTGAACTCATGTTTTCCTGACTCCAAATACAGTGCTCTTGCTTACTGCACCCACTTGCTACCTCAACTTGTTGAATTCATTTTAATTCCAAAGAATATTCATAAAATAATAGATTAAAACCTGAAAGGAACCTATTGGCCAGGTAGTCCAAAAAAAAATCTTTATTTTTTTGTTCTTTTAATAGAGAAAAGGAAAGACCAAAGAAGGTAACCTGCTCTAGATTTAAAATATGTATTTTACATGTGTTTACATAGCAATACCAGGACTTTAAATCAGCTAGATGGTATAGTGAAATCAGGAAAACTTGAGTTCAAATTTGACTTCAAAAAGGTATTAACTGTGTGACTGAGGGCATCACTTAGCCTCTTTACCCTCATTTTCTGAAAAGTGAGGATAATTTTTTTAAATCTCCCTCTAGGTTGTTGAGGACAGAATGAGATAATATTTAGTGTCTTAAAAGTCTTTGTGCAATTTTCGACTATTAAGGATTAAAACTTCACTGAAGTTTATGGAAACCAAGTATTTGTAAAGAGCATTGCAACACTTAAAATGTTATATAAATCTTAGCTATTATTATTAGCTATTATAAATCTTACTCTGGCACTCTTTCCACTACTCCACATTGCCTCCCAGGACAGATGAATCAGAATCAGAAGGGACTTCAAATGTTATCTTTTCCAGTTCTCTCATTTTGTAAATGAAGAAACTGAGCCCCAGAGAAGACAAATGTTTGCTCAAAGGCTTACAAGTAGTATGTCGCTGAGATAGAATTCAACCTCAAGTCCTTTCATCCCACAGCCAATTTTCTCTCCACTCTATCATGATGATGTCTACTATGAATCTTCCATGAATAAAGTACAGATTCTCTTCTCCCCATGACAGGAAAGGTCTTTTCATTAGAATGTTTTTTCAAATGATATAATGAACATGAAACACGTAATCTTTACAAAACTGAATAATTGCCAACTACTACTTTATTGCTATTACATTCACCACCACTACTATTACTCTCCTTTCAAAGAAGACATCTGCCTAAAGGCTGTTGGATTGAAGGAAGTCCTGAGTTCAAATTAAATCTAAGTCACTCAATAGCTATGTTGAACAAAATAAATTAATCTGTGTACTTCAGCTTCGCTTATAAAATGGGGATAATAATAACATCTACCTTTCAGGGTCGTTGTGAGAATCAAATACAATTGTGAAGCACTTAGCACAGTGCCTGGCACGTGGTGAGAATTTAATAAATGCTTTCTTTCAGAATGATGAAAACCCTCATAAAAGAATTAGTGTGTTTAATGTATTCATCATTTATAAGAAAAATCATTTACATATCCTAGAAAAATAGAAGAAAGAAAATCTGTTGAAATGATGGAAAGTTCCAAAGGCAAGAAGAACAAATATATCCAAAATACCCTCATTCTGTCTCATTCACAACAGATGTAGAAGTCTAGAGCTGCTGATTCATTTGGGTTATAATTCGAGAATGAGCTAACAGCCATAATCTTGGAATGGTTTTTCTTGCTGGTGTTCAAGTTCACCTGTGATGTCCTTCCAATCAAAGCATAAGAACTTGTCGATTTCCCCATCCACTTGGGGGAGATTTCTTGTCTTTACTGGGAATTTTGTGGTTTTTGTTATATGAACAGCACAACATAAATCAAGAAGATAGCTCTTAGTTCCCAAGACATATGGATTATCTTCTGCAGACAGTCAGGGTGTCTTTAACACCCGATTACATAAGCATTATAGCATTTCCATTATGCTGCTCACAGGAGAGCTAGAGTAGCTTAATTCATATTTAGAATTCTTTGGTTCCAAACCTGCTACTTTGTTCATCTTGACTTATTTTTATTTGACTCAGAACAAAAAAAAGGTAACATTTTCTAGACCCATAGGAGGGGACCTTAGAGATAATTTTGTCAGACCTCTTCATTTTACAAGTGATGAAACTGAGGTCCATGAAGGGCAAAATGACCTATAAAAATTACACAAGAAATAAATCTCAAAATTCAGCTCTCTCTCTCTCTCTCTCTCTCTCTCTCTCTCTCTCTCTCTCTATATA
>NW_025373796.1:0-5980 GCF_016433145.1 Gracilinanus agilis
ATTTTATATATATATATATATATATATATATATAAAATAAAACTAAAAACAAAGGAAATCTCTCTGGATAGAATGGCCAATTTCCCATAAAAAGCAACACTGGGCCAACATTGATCTTACTTGTTAAATATCAATTATGAAAATAAGTAATAAATAAAAGTAGCTTAGTGGTAATAAAACTACATAATTAAATACAACCAGGGCAACAAGACAGGTTGATATGTAATAAAGACATTGTTTAAGTATTAGGCATAACCTTCCCACCACCTTCTGCCAATAAACACATAACAGCTTCTGTCTGCCTTATCGCTTCCTCAAAATACCCTATAATTTAAAAAAAAAAAAAAAAGGTTACAAGAAGCAAACTAAAAACATAAGAAATCTATTAAATAAGACTTGTATACACTGGACTTGCTCCAATAAACTGGATATGTGATGATTAGGCCAAGGAATGATTCACTTCCTTCCTTCCCAGTTCTCAATAAGAGTCCACTAGAAAAGTTGGGAGAATAGGACTTTGCATACAGGAAGCTCCTTATGGACAGCCCCAAACTAAGAAGTCTCCTATTTAAGAGGCCACAGAAGTGTGTTTGGAAGCAAAGTTTGTGTCAGGACAGAGAAACGCAGGGCAAAAGGGAGGAAGGAGACAGAGCAGAATTAAGACAGCGATTCCAAATGTGCCATACCTCACTATTCTTGACCTTCAGGCCAACTTTTCTATGCACTGATTGCACTACTTGGGGCTACCAGTTTCTCTTTTGACAAATAAGAGAGTTAGATTAGATGACATCTAGGCTTGCCTCCCACTCTCACATTCTATGTGTCTGTGATTATGCTTTTCCTTGACTGTGCTGAGAATGGATGTGTGATCAACCACAACAGTAGATAAAATGAACACAGGTGCCCAGAGATGTTTTCGTGATCTATGATGTAAAATAGGGCCAGGAATGCTAAAGCTCAGAACGAGCTGAGGCTGGCAATGATTGCTAAGGATGGCAAAAATGGCTTTTGAAGCTACATGGGGGCGAGGGGTGGGGATGGAGGGGTTGAGATAAGAAGAAAATCAAAGGAAGCCAAAACAGCTATCACTGTCTCAAAAAAAAAAAACAACCCTATAATCAAGGCATAACAAGAAGCAAATTGAGTTCACAAATTGGACAATGGAAGGATGGTAGAATTATTCAACTATTTTCTTTGTTTTCTATACAGAATAGAAATTTGGATCAGGAAGGAAAAAGCAAAGATGATTAAAGGAGAGATGCAATCCAAGATAAGTGAGGGAATAATAGGAAATCACCCCTAGCTGCCCTCAACAAGTCCAAATCTTAGGGGAGTAAAAGATTTGGTGATGTGAATGGACAGCAAACTTAGTACAAGAATCAATCAATTATCAACAGTGTCATTTAGTCATCTATACTCTGTGCTTAGGTCTCTGTTTCCTCTCCTCTCCTTCTCTCCTAAGCCCTTTGCAATTCAGCTTTCAATCTAATCATTCAGCTGAAACTACTCACACCAGTTATCACTGTTTTCCTAAAAATGGCCAAATCTAATTGTCTTTTCTTAGTCCTCATCCTTCATGATTTCTGTGTCACTAGGACCCATTAGCCACTTTTTTTCTGCATACTCTTCTTTTCTTCCTCTTTGGGATTTCATGACTGCCCAAGTTTGGTTTTCCTCTTCTGAATGTTCCTTCTTAGTTTTCTTTGTCATACCTTACCTCCATCACATGCCCATTAACTGTCATGGTCTACCAAGCCTCTGTTCTGGGTCCTCTTCTCTTTTCTTACTTGATGACATCATCAGCTCCCTTGGGTTTAAATATTCTTATGAAAGTGATTTCCACATCTTTTTCATCAACCCTAAACTTTCCCCTGAGCTATAGTAATGCAAATGTCCCTACTGGATGTCCCATGCATCTTGAATTCAACATATCCAAAGCAAAACGCATTCTTTTTCTTCTCAAGCCCTCCCTCTTCTCAGCTTCTCTGTTATTGTCAAAGCCACCACCATTTTCTCAGACACCCAAGTTCACAATCTAATCGCCATCTTCAGTTCTTCCCTCTTACTCATCCCATATACTCAGCTTCCAAACCTTGCCATTTCTTTCTCTACATCATCTCTCACATATGACTCTTTCTCTCTGGTCCCATAGGCCACCACACTAGTTCAGGCCCTCAATGTCTCTTGCCTGAATTACTGAAAAAAGCCTTTTAATTGGATTCCTTGTCTCAAGTCTCTCTCCACTCCAATCTATCTTCTACCCAACTGCCAAAATGGTCTTCCTAAAGTGTGAGTCTGACCAAGTCAATCCCCAAGCTCTGGAACAAACACCAATGACTACTATTTATCTATAGAAGAAAATATAAACTATTCTGTTTAGCACTTGTAGCTCTTCATAAACTGTTACAAACTTGATGGTTCATCGACCTATTTGCTATTTCTCACACATAATGCTCCATTTCCAGCCTCTCTGCCTTTGTAGTGGCTATTCCCCATCTGGAGATTCTTTCCTTTATAACTTATTATGACTTGAAATCTCTGGTTTTCTTCAAGTCTCACTTGTAGCCCATATTGCAGGAGGTCTTTCCCAATTCTCCACCCCCTTCCCCCCAAGCTACTACTTTCTTTTCCTTTCCAATTACTTCTTAACTACTTGGTATGTATCTTCTATGTATCTATTTCTATACATGTTATCTCTTCATTAAAATGTAAGCTCCCTGATGGCAGGGACCAGTTTCTTTTCCTTTTTCTTCTTATCTTCAGTGTTTAACACCACACAGGACACATAGTAAAGCTTTCTAAATGATTGTTAATTCCTTACATGATTTGAGGGCAGCCAAAAAAAAAAATCAAATGAAGTCTGAGGAAGAGTAGGGAACAGAATGAGAGAAAGCAAAACTCCCACTGGATCTTGCTCTGTCCTCTTTAGGGTACTGTGTTGAATTCTAGGTGCCTCTAACAAATTGGATTGTGTCTAGAGAAGTGTGAAAATACCACGTTGAGGAAGGGTCTATTGAAGAAAACAGGGATGATTCAACTGTAGAAGAAAAGACACAGGGAAGAAGACAACAGTTTTCAAATTTTCAATGTCTAAGGATTCCATTAGGATTCCATTAGGAGACTTCTAAATTCTTAAGAACAGAAATTGGAGCAAAAGGTAAAGTTACAAAAAGGCATATTTATGCTTCAGGGGAGGAAAAAATACTCTTTAATCATTACTGGTGTCCCCAACTGGAATGGGCCACTTTGAGAAGTAATGAGTTCTCCTGTCAATGGAGTATAGTCTACATGAACACTTGTCAGGGATGCCAAGACAACCTTTGAGTTCTCTTCCAATTCTGAGAGTCAACGGGGGAGTCTCATTGCACTGTGGCAATCACTTCTATTTACCTGAACCTTGCTCTACTGTTTACCTGAACTTGCTCTACTACTTTCTGGTTCCCTGACCATATGTATTTCTCTTTGGGGTTAGGTAGCCCAGAGTCATTCCTGGGTTATAGGTGCGTGCCATCTGCAGGACTTTCTAGGCTTTGACCCCCCCCCCTTCCACCACCCCCACCCCTGGGTATGACATCTATGACCACATGTAGGAATGATTTTGGTTATTTTGGAAAACCTGGAGGCATGCAAAAGGAGAGTTCTGTCCCCTCGGTGATTCCAATTACTGTTCCAACCTGGAAGACAAAACTGAGCATATTGCTAACCTTTTCTTTAAAAAATGTATTTTTATTCATTTTTTAAATTAGGCTTTGAATTATCTCCCTTACTCCTATCCCTCCCCAACCCACTGAAAAGGCAAGATATATAATATCAATTATACATGTGGAGTCATGCAAAACATTTTCATCTTCTGACTAACCCTTTCAATCTTTGCTTAGTACTTTTTTGACATTATCAGATTTTATTAAAAATGCTGTGATGAGGCATAGGAATAAATGGCACTTTCCTTAAAATAATAACCAATATTTACCTAAAATCAAGAGCAAACAGCAAGAAGCCTTTCCATTAAGAAAAAGGGAGAAGCTAGGATTCCCATTATCACCACTGTTATTCAGTATTATTCTAGAAATGCTAGGTATAGCAATCAGACAAGAAAAAGAAACTGAAGGAATTAAAATAAGCAACGAGGAAATAAAACTATCACTCTTTACAGATGATATGATGGTATACTTAGAGAATCAATAAAAAGTCTAATTGAAATAATTAACAGCTTTAGCAAAGTTGCAGGATATGAAATATACACACAAAATCATTAACATTTCTATATTACCAACAAAGTCCAGCAAGAAGAGAAAGAAAAAGAAATTCCATAAAAAATAACTGAAAACAAAATAAAATACTTGAGAATCTACCTTCCAAGTCAAACTCAGATGAACAGAATACAAAATTACAGAACACTTTTCACACAAATAAAGTCAATTCTAAGTAACTGGAGAAATATTAATTGCTCAAAGGTAAGCCAAGCCAATATAATAAAAATGACAATTCTACTTAAAATAATTTACTTAATTGGTGCCATACCAATCAAGCTACCAAAAATTATTTTTTAGAGCTAGAAAAATCAATAATAAAATTAATCTGGAAAATCAGAAGGTCAGGAATATAATAGAATCAATGAAAAAATGTGAAAGAAGGTAGGGTAACAGTATCTGATCTCAAACTATAATACAAAGGGCTAATCATCAAAACTATCTGGTCCTACTTCAGAAATATAATGATGGTTCAGTGTAATAAATTACCCAATATCCAATGGTTAAGTGACCATCGCATTCTAGTGTTTGACAAATCCAAAGATCCAAGATTTTGGGATAAGAACTCACTATTTGACAAAAAAGGATGGGAAAACTGAAAAGCATTTACAAGTATTAGACCATCTGCTAAGATCCAAATAAGTACATGATTTAGACACATACTAGGTAATATCATAAGCAAATTAGGGGAGGATGGGATATTTTAGCTAACAGATTATGGATAAGAAAATAATTTTATGCATTATAAAATGAATCATTTTAAATACACTGAATTAAGGAGGTTTTACAGGAACAAAACCAAAGCAGCCAAGTTTAAAAGGGAAGCAAGAAACTGGGGGGGGGGGCATTTTTATGGCAAGTGTCTCTGATAAAGGTCTTATTCCTCAAGTATAGTGAGAACTGAATTTATAAGAATATGTCATTCCCCAGTTGATATGTAGTCAAAGGATATGAAGAAGCAGTTTTCAGAAGTCAAAGCTTTTTTATAGCCATATAAAAATGCCCTAAATCACTATTGATTAGAGAAATGCAAATTAAAATAACTTTTAGGTATTATCTCATACTTATCAGGTTGACTAATATGACAGAAAAGGAAAATGTTGGAGAAGATGTGGGAAAATGGGGACACCAATGACCTGTTGTTGTAGTTACCATTTTGGAGAGCAATTTGAAACTATGTCCAAACAACTATAAAAATGTGCATACGCTTAAGATCCAGCAATACCACTACTGGATCTTTACCCCAAAAAGATCAAAGAAAAATGAAAAGAACTTGTATGTACAAAAATATTTATATAACAACGCTTTTTGTGGTGGTGGCAGAGAATTGGAATTTGAGGGGGAGGTTCATCAATTAGGGAATGGCTGCACAAGTTATGATATATGATTGTAATTGAATACTATTATGCTATAAGAAATGATAGAGCAGCGTGATTTCAGAAAAACCCAGGAAGACTTCCATGAACAGATGAAAAGGTGAATAAAACTAGAAGAACATTGTTCATGATAACAGGATTTTGTAAGGATGATCAACTGCAAATGACTTGACTATTCTCAGGAATACAATGATCCAAGACAATTCTGAAGAATGTACTGTGGAAAATGTTGTCCACCCAGAGAAAGAACTGTTGTTCAAATCTATCCTCAGGGGCTTCCTAGTTGTATGACTCTGGGAAAAATCATTCAACCTCAATTGCAGCCCTTGCTACTCTTCTCTCTTAGAACTGACA
>NW_025373797.1:0-6539 GCF_016433145.1 Gracilinanus agilis
ACATATATATATACATATATATATACTTATGAAGAAAAGAATACAAATTGAAATAACATTTCTCATATTTATAAATTAATATTTTAAAAAGAAAAAATTGAATTTAGTCACAAAATGCATTAAAAAGGTGAGAAGGATAATAAAATGATTTTTTAAAATCTAAGGGACCAATAATTTAAGGGAAATTTGCAGAGAATCGCAAGAAGGAAAGGATAAGATGAATTTTAATATTTCATGAATTAAATCCTCCAATCATCTTCTATAAATGGACAAGCCCTTTGTGGTCATATAGTTGGAGAATGAATGTCTTAGAAGATGAGATATCAGAGCAGAAGGAAGTTAGAGATGAACCCTAACCCAGTGCATTGGTAAAGAGAGAAAGGATAGTAATTTCAGTGCCTTAATGTTGAGTTTGGGGATAATAATGCTAATATAATGAAGGGGAAGGATTGAGATGGGAAGTAAATTATGCTAGTCTTACAAATAAAGAGGAAAGGAAAGAATGCCAAAAAAAGTACTTATTGCATCTTCTGAATGGGAAAAGCTATGTAAAAGTATATAATACTAACATGATGACATGCCAAAGTTTTTAGAATGAAGATAAAACAATCCACAGATGAAAAATATCTGAAAAGATCAATTATCAAAACAGATGAAGAACAAATAAAGTAATTATGCAATTTTTAAAATTTAGCAAGCAAATCTATAAGAACAAAAAGAATATACTGAATATTAAGAAAAAAATAGATACAAAAACAAGACTCTTGACTACACTATGTCTTTGAAAAAACCAAACACAATTTATAAAACTTTATATAACCCACTTTAAAACAAAAGTGAAAACTAATTACTAAAATAAAAATTGCTGCAATGAAATCACAAAATAAAAAATCACAGATAAATAAAATAATTATTTGAGCTTGGAATATATATTATAATCCTATCCCACAGATGAAATTGAATAAACAACAAGGAAACTTTGGGACTGTGGAAGGGAGATATTTCAGATATATGTACAGGTAAACTAACAAAAATTTCAAGAACAATGAAGTTCTATGAAATAAAATTATTTTTATAAATTGAGATTGGGAAAAAAAAGTCAGGAAGGGACTTCCATTGCCAAGATAATGCAGTGAGGAGGGAATTGGCCTGATCTCTTGCAAATTTCCCCCTACCCTACTTTAAAACAAAGCTTCTTGCCTAATTTTGAAGTGCTAAAACAGTTTTCCAAAATAGAAAAGCTTGGACAATCAGCAGGACAGAAAAGCTTAGTGAGAGGGAGCACAGTCCAGAGCAGGAAGACTGAACAAGGGCAAGTGACATACCAAAGAGGGGCAAAGGTAAAGCCTTGCCTCCTACTGGACCTAAGTCTATAGAGGGGATGACCCCAGAACAGGCCACTAGCAAGGTCTCCCACAATGTAAGCCAGTAGTTGAGGCCCTAACTAAGAAGCAGAAAGGCCTCAGCCCTGCATAAGCTGACAAGAAAGGTCCCATCCCCAGCACAAACCAGCAGTGAGGTCCTATGTCTAGTTCAAACCAACAGAATGACTCCATAATGTACAAGCCAACAGCCAAGGCTCCACCCATAGGGCAAACCAGCAGCAAGGCTCTCCACTGTAAAAACCTACAACTGGGACAGAAACTGTTTCAAGCCAACAATGATACCCACAATTGGCAGGGGTTTAGGCAAGCTAGGTGGTTCATTATAAGTTATAATGTATATATTATAAGTTATAAGCCAATTTACCTAATGAGTATTGAGGTAAAATTTTAAATAAATTACTAACAAGGGATTATAGCATTCTATCACTCTGATCAGGTAGGATTTATACCAGAAATGTAAGGCTGGTTCAATATTATGAAAATTATAATAATCAATGTTTTACCTGGAAAATAATTCAAAAAATTTCCTATCTCCCTTGATTATAGAAGTAGTAATCTATAAAGTGATATTGTATATTTTGTCAGATATAATTGAAATTTTGGTTATTTTAGCTGAAATTTATTTGTTCTTTTAAAAAAGCATTTCTTATATGGAAAGTCTAATTAAATACTGGAGGGAAAGAGATATATTCTGAAATGAATCATGATGTTAAAGCAGATGCCATAATAGAAAATATAAAATAATCTAGAAAAAAACTTTTTAAAAGATGAGACAAAGACAGGAGTGAAGAAGGAAGGAAGGAAGGAAGGAGGAAGAGAGGAAATGAGGGAAGATTTGGTTTTAAAATCAAATTAACCAATGTTTTATTTATTTTATTTTTTCATAAAACCACTGTGCTATCTGTCATTTTACAAAATAGATGTTTGATAATTCTAACACTTATTTGTCTTCTAAATAAATTTATTTTAAATATTGGATAACCCATTCAAATATGAGCAAGAATATATATATAATGTAGATATAGTGAATTACTGTATAAATTTGAAATGAGTAAATTTTCATGACTTCTAAATGAGAATGTGGAAGAATACAGATATTTTTCAGGACCATACATTGCTCTTACAGAAACAGAACATATACTACAGCATAAAGAAATCATAACAATGATAAAAATTCATGTACAAAAACAATTTATAGATATATTATAAGATTATTAATAATGAATAAAGTGAATAATTAACCACAATACATAGACATAATTGAAACTTAGAAATGAATGAATGAGGATTGTATTTAAAATATAATAAAACTAATAAATAATTATATAGAAGGTACTCAAAGAGATAGAACAGAGAAAGAAAATTATAGACAATTCTTATTAATGAATATTTATGGAAATATGTTAAGTAAGATAAGAAGAGATAACAGCAATGATTTTCATAACATTCAAAATGATCATATTGAGTTCATACTAAAAATGTAAGAATTGTTCAAAATTTGGAATATAATTAATCATATAATCAGCAAAATTTAAAAAATATGTCAATAAGTGTAAAAGTCATCAACAAAATATAGCATTTTTTGTTTAAAAAAATTAAATAATAGGCATAGAAACATTTCTCCCCTTTTACTGTTATCAACATCATGTATATAAAAGTGTTATGCAAAATTGTTTTTAAGGAGTAACACTAGAAATGATTTTTCCCTTTTATCCAGAACAAAGGGAGGTAAAGCAAAGACCCTCTCCTTTCCCTGACTATTATTTACCATGGTTCTCATAATCCTAAAGTATTTTAATATTTTTACCATGATTATTTGTTTTTACCATAATTTGTTCTTTGATCCAATTATTATTTAGTAAATTATTACTATCACCATTTAAGTCAGCATCTTTTTTCTAATTCATCAATTCCTTTATTCATTAAAAATCTATTATACTATGCTTTTAAAAGGATGTGTTGTAAATTACAACTATTTTAAAGATAATACTAATAACACAACTTATCAAATATTATGACACAGTTAAAGAAGTCCTTAAGAGAAAATGGATACATCTGAAAAAAAAAGGCACAGCTATATGATAAACCAAATGAAGGAAAAAAAATACCAAGTAGCAGAAGAATATAATTGTCTGATGGGAAGAGAATTGTGAGTCAGAAATCCTGGGTTTAAATTTTAACCCTACAACCAAAAAAGGAAAATGATAAATTTTGGAATGTATGTGGGAAAATTGAGACACTGAGTTCGACTGATGGTGGAACTGTGAACTGAAAAAACCATTCTGCAGAACAATATGGAACCAGGCTCAAAGGGTCACAAAACTATGCATACCCTTTGACCCAGAAATACTATGATTGGGTCTTTATGCAAAAGAGATAAGAGGTAAGGGGAAAGAATCTACCTACCAAAATATGTTATTAGCTCTTTTTGTAGTGGCAAAGAATTGGAAACTGAGGAATTGTCCATCACTTGGGGAATGGATGGAGAAGGTGTGTATATATTTGTAATGGAATACTATTTCACCATAAGAAATGAAAAACAAAATGAGTTTAAAAAAACCTGGAGTTATTTGAATTGATGCAAAGTGAAGTAAGCAGACAAAGAGAACAGTGAATGTAGTGATAGAAATATTATACAATGATCAACTTTGAAGGACTAAAAATCATCAGCAAAGCAAGTCTCCAAGATAATCACAAGAGACTCATGATGAAATGGCTATCTACAGCCAAAAGAAGAACCGCTGGAGTTTGAGAGCAGATAAAAGCAGGCCATTTCCCGCTATATTTCCTTCGTACATCTTATCACAGCATGAGCAATATGAAGATATATATTGCATAAAGTGTAGGTATAACCTATATCAGATTATTCACCACTTCAGGGATTGGAGGAAAGGAAGGAAAGGGAAAATCTGAATTCTAAAATGTTAGAAAACAATTGTCAAAAATTGTTTCAACTTGTATCTGAAAAATAGTGGAAAAAATTCTATCCCTGATAATTATTAATGTGTCCTTAGGCAAGTCACTTAATCTCTTTAGATTTAGTGTATTCCACTGTGAGGGTTGCAACTGTATTATTTGACAAAAATAAAATAAAGTAGTAATGATAATAACAATTAAAATAAGAAAATCTCAGAGAATCTCTGAAGAAACTAAATATGCTACCTAACAGCTCCTGAAAAACAGCAAGACATAAAAATAATTTCACAAAAATAATAATTCATATACAATATGGAGAAATGTCAAAAATAATTTGTAATAAAAGAAATTTCATTCAATGTAACTATACAATGAATAAAATAAGTGTGATACAACTTACCAAGAAACACAAAATTTATAGAGGTATTACTACAAAATTTCTAGGTGTCTTTTTCTTCATGAAGCACAACCATATTTCTCTAGGGGTCCCTGTATCTTAAAACATCCCTATAGAAATCCTGATAATTTCTCTGGGTATAAAGGAATACCCAACTTTTCCCACAATGAATCTCTATCACTTCAAGGACAATCTAAATGGAATTCTAAACTCATCTGATGATAGAGCAAGCATTCTTAAAGACTAAAAAAATGGATTAATTAATCCCTGAAGAAGTATATGGTTTCCAAGAAAAAGATTAATAAATCAGGTTCATAATTTAGTGTTAACAATTCAGAATTTCTAGATCAAGAAGCAAATTCTGTTCTAAAGACTTACACTTTTATGGATTTCACAATAAAGCAAGCCATCTAGGGATGTGTAAAAACAAAAGAAATATTAAAGTATATAATCTGGGAACTAGCATTGTAGGGATGTGGATTCCATACCCCTCATCTTAGCTTCAACATTCATCCTGGTTACAATAATACAAAAAATTGTTCATAAGCATGCATACACAAAGGTCATGTCAAAAGAAATCATTTTACAAGGAAATGTAATAGAAACTAGTAACTAATAGCTATACCTTCAATGAGATAGAAAGAAAAAGAGAGAGCGAGAAAGAGAGAGAGAGAGAGAGAGAGAGAGAGAGAGAGAGAGAGAGAGAGAGAAAGAGAGAGAGAGAGAGAGAGAGAGAGAAATAGAGACAGAGACACACAGAGAGAGAGGATTATTTTTTTTTCTAATGAATCCACAAATAAGGATATCCCATGATAAAAGTCTCAGGTGGAAAGCCTCTCTACTATGGATCTCTTGAAAATGCAAAAGGCCTCAAATTTATCTGAGATAAGGCTCCAAATGTAGTTTGGGGATGAATTAAGTAAACCAATCAAATCCCTACATCATTTAAAATAAGTGTCAAGATACCACTTTAGATGAGAAAGTCTTCTCTATTGCATCAATTAATCAGGGACTTGAATTTAAGTGCAGGAATAGTCCTTGACCCACTGAAATGATGTACAAGAAATGTGTTTGAATTGATGAAGGAAAGTCAGTCATGCAAGCCCTATGGGTCATCTACAAAGTATTAAGCAGGTAAGGAGGGGCACGAAAGCATTCCCAGTAACTTCATAGGAATGAATTGACTGGGCAAGACCATGTTTAAAAATAAATGGAAACATCTTTCTGACATGTCATTTCATTTAAAAATGACTTTTGATCCAATTAGTTGAAAATATAAGAATGCAGCACCTTCCGAACAGTTTAAAAGAACAAGAGACAGACCTAGAGGAAAACAGACATTTACAAGATGAATTTTAAAACAACAATAACAATCAACAGCAGCAGCAGCAGCAACAAAAATTTGCAATAGGAATAGAATTGAAAAATGAGTATCATTATTTAGTCATTAACAAAAATGCCCTTCCTCAGCTTAGATCTATGTATCTTTGTGAGGAACCTTTTGGGGCTATAAAATCTATAAAAACAAAATGTAAAAATTAATTGAACTTAAAATCAGGCTTTCAAATTATTGGACCAGAAAGTTTAAAGTTTTTGCTTTGTTTTGAAGAAACATATTCAATATACTCTAGTTAAAATAGTATTACTAATAAATTTTGGTGAAGGCAAAATATTTGTGGTACTATTAATGAATAAAACAACAGGATATTTGTTTTTCATCTCTTCCATTTTAATTTCCATTTAAGATTTCTATTCTTATGTTTTTAATAATGTCTATATCAATTGGTACTTTAATGTAATTTATAAATAAATAATTATTCAGATTTGGAGTATATATATAT
>NW_025373798.1:0-2497 GCF_016433145.1 Gracilinanus agilis
ATATATATATATATATATATATATATATTCTGTATGCACATGAAGATCAAATCCTACCATGTTTCAACCCTGTCTCTCTTTTGGTATGAGGAAGCTGATCCTTCTAGTCTCTTCTCCCCACTACTTATATGATTTCAAGATTTACTTTAGAAAAAAAACCCTTCAGTCTTGCTACTGACATACTCATATCACCAGTCTGATTTTTTGTATTACTGCCTTGTCAGTACCCAGAATAGTAGTTTCTGTCTCTCTTAAAGTACAATTTTGCTGGTTGTGGAGAGTATGTGTGTGAGAAAAGAAAGAAGTTGAGGAATTTTCAACTTCCAAATCTCAAACTAAAAAAAGGAGGGAAAGTCAAGACACACTCCAGGCAGTTACTCAGGACAAGGGAAGCAGGAGAAATTTCCTACTGTAAGAAAAAAATAGATATAAAAGGATAGAATAAAAAATATTATGGTTTTAAAAGATTTATTGGCAGCCATTAGAAAAATGAAGCCATGTTGAGAGTCAGTTTAAAAGACCTGTGTCCTGTTAACTCCCTTCCCCATCCTGCTCTGCTTCAAATCACCGAAGAGACAGAGGGAGGAGTTACAGCCAACTCTAAAACAATAATGTGACCATGTAAACATGGAGGTGCAGGAGAGATTAAATAGGATTTTGGGCAAACTAAGGACTTATGGGGGATGAAGTCTAAGGTTCAATATCTCCATTTATACACTATCCAAATAGGCATGATGAGAATCTGAGTCATCAGATGATCTTCTTGGCCAATTATGAGATAATTTGAAATATGTTATTGTCAACCTGTTCTTATAAGATTCCTAAGCACTATCATCTTTCCCAAGACCCTCACTGTCATTCATTATTCAGCTCACACAAGAGAAACTGATCCTATCCCCCCAATCACAGAACAGACTCCACAGCATATTATTTGTGTAACTTTATTTACATCTGTTCAACCTTCTATCACTCCAACGTGACCAAACTAGGACCATGAAACTCCCAAGCAAAACTCCTGAGCCCATAAGTGAATATTTGGATGGACTGATTCTGACTCTGCTCACCGGAACAACTGTTCCAACAAATTCAATTTAGTTAGGCTTATCATCAATTACTTCTGAAAATCCATCTAGAAAATTGGCATGTGTTATTGTACTGTTTCCTTTCTAGCCCATTTTCTAGTCCGCTCAGGACTATTGTAGTATACAGAATTGGGGGATATAGTTTTTTTCTAGCTTTGGCTGAGTTCCAAAAGCAGTTGGGCTTTTAGAATCTTGAGGAGAGAGGCAGACTGGATCTTCCATGGAGGGAGGAAGTCAATGATCGAGCTCTTAAATTATCGAGCTTCAATATTGAAATTTAGCCTAGCATTGATATATTTACTTAAGAAGTTATTATTTTAGATAGATCCTTTATATTTTCCTTTCCTAATACCACCCTGCCTTCCCTCCCTTACCTTAGTGGCTGTGGAGTTTATAAGGAGAGAAATTAGAGAGGAGTCAAATCTGTGAAGAGTTATCTAATTGACAGCATTATTTATAATTTAATCAAATCGCCTTTATTCCCTTTAGATAGCATTTTGTAAAACTGAGTAAAGCAGGTCCTTGCTCAGATTCCATCTTTACTTCCCTTCCCCACCTGAGGTTCCTGAGATAACTAATAGGGCTTTCCTTTAATCCACCTTCCTAACCAACATCCTTCAAATAAATAAACCCTTTGTGTTTCAATAGTCCTATTTAGTGTAATTTGTCTGTTAGTTAACAAGAGGGAAGAAGAGGGAAAGAGACAACATACTCTGGGCTCAGAGGGAAGCTGGGGCATCCATCTTGAAGGAAGGTGTTACTTCAAAATAGGTCCCTTCCTGTGAAATTAACTAAAGTTAATTTCAGTCTAGTCTATTTCCCTCAGCTTGTGTTTGAGTCTAAGTCCAGGTCTGTAAGCCTGCTGTGTTAGCCTGTTTAGTTTAACTTCTTTCTCCCAAGAAGATCTCTGTTTCCCTTCTGTGTTATACTCCTGTCCTCAGTCATATTATACCCTGAATCTCCTTTAATCTCAGCCTACCTGTAGCCTAATTTATCCCTTTACCAAGTCTCCAACATCCTCCTTTCAATTCCCTTATCCCAAACACCTTTCCTCAAATTACCCTCTTAACACTATTAACACTAGTGTTCTTAATTACTGCCTGGAGCAAGCTTTCAATCACCCCATGTAGTCCATCTTCTGCAGATACTGCCAAAGATACTTTCTTATGGACAACCCTCATGAAAAGAACATTGCTATCACCTCAGATCAATAACTGTCAACCTAAGAATCCATCACCAGCAGTCTCTCATACTTCCATGCCAGTACCTCCAATGAACACTGACTGTTCTCTTAATTTTCCTCTTCGTCCCCTGCAATTGTCATCTGTGTGCCTCAGTAGGTTAATGCACTCTCTGACCCACACTTCACCCATTTTGTATGTCTATCCTTTCCCAGTGGTCAACCTTTCTATTCC
>NW_025373799.1:0-9776 GCF_016433145.1 Gracilinanus agilis
TCTCTCTCTCTCTCTCTCTCTCTCTCTCTCTCTCTCTTTCTCTTCCAGAGTCACCAAAAAACCAATGATAGGACAAAACTAAAGACAATTAGTGATGGCTTTGATGCCTAACTAAACTCTGAGTATTTCACACTGCCTGCTTTAACTATTGGAAATAATTTTTCTCATCTGTCCATTTTTCCAGGGGAAATCTTCACATTCTTAGGGTAGATATTTCCTTAACTCATTAGCAGCTTTGCAACCTGATGTTTATTCTCAACTTGGCTTAGCCCATTTGCAAGATAGTTTTATCCAGGTGTGGCTGATGCATGTGCTAGAGTTTTTTGGAAATACAGATGAAAGTTGGGTGAAAGTTGGACATCAAAAGTGAATGAGTGGCTCTAAAAGAGGCTTGGAAAGTCTTTATAACAGAGGTACTAGTGCTCACCCACCAGGTGCAAGAAGATTGGAATGGTAGGAATGGTAGATTATGAAGGGCTTTTAAAATAGTTTTTTGGCTTTAATCCCAATGACAATAAGAAACCACTGGAATTGATTGAGTTAGAGTAAGGAAGGGTGGCTATGTGTCACATCATCTGACCTGTATTTTAGGAAAATTAGTGACTAAATTGAGAATAGATTTTAGATAGGCAGACCCACCAGCAGGCTTTTGCAATAGTACAGGTGTGAGGTGATTAGAGTGTGCACTAAAAGGGGTAGCAGTATCAGGAGAGAGAAGGAAACATTTTAGAGAGGTTTTTTTCAAAAGTGAAATAAATAGGTCTTTGAAAGAGCTTAGATTTTGTGGAGTGCGAGATACTAAAAAGTCCATTACACCTCTGATGGTGTGTGCACTCTATTTTAATTAAAAGACAGAAGAAGGGAGACAGTTTACAAGGAAGGATAATAATTTCTTCTTTGGACATCCTGAGTTTAAGGTGTCTATTGGGTATCCATTTCAAAATGTCTGACAGGCAATGTCCAAGCTGGTGCAATAGAATTATCACTGGCTGCATTCAGAATATGATGCTTCTATTAATACAGCCAAAGATCATATTAGTAACTAGCATGGAGATGAGGCAGATCAGTTTTGGGGGAAAAAATTTTAAGGAACATAAGACATTTTGAATTTCCCTTTGATTCAGGTGAGGTATTTAAATAAATTAATATTCTGCTCTGCACACATACCAAAACTTACATAATTGTTATTTGACTACACACATACTTAGTTGAAGGTACTATAGATCTCTTCTGGTCATGCATTGATAATTCAATACATTTACTGTATATGTATATGAATATATGTATTAGGTCAGTGTATTTTATACAGTGTATATGTTTATATATGTTTATATATTTATTACATTATATGTTGTATATAAAATAACAAATCAAATCCAATGTTTCCTTTTCTAATATTCACCTCAATATAATTTATACACAGAGGGTTAAGCCTTCCCTGATACTCACCAGGAACACATACCAGGATTTCATGGCTTAGAATTATTCTGTCCCTTGATGATGGATGCATTTTTAACCCATTTGGGTAAATACATTGAAAACTTTGACACATTGTTGTATAATCATTTAATTTATATTCATATAATCTGGCAAACCATTCAATAAATAAATAAATATGGACTTTAGGAATGTGTGTTCTCAGTAGCATTTTGATATAATAAAATAGTTTAAACTATTTTTCAAACATTTGGGGTTTGGCAAAACATAAAATGCTTTTGCCAAGCACTTCCTCCTAATTTGCAAACCCATATGCATTTCAAGGGAAATTTAGTTCATATGTTTTTGGTATATTTACACTTATCTTGTTTAAATGGTGCCTTGAGAGAACTATTTAAGATCCAAAGAGTGTTACAGACCATTTTAAAATATAATCCTTTATAGATCCTTTTCTTTAGAGCTAAATAGTCAGGTTATTACAATAATGACAACAAAACATAAAATAGCAAACAAAACAAAGCATTGAAAAAAAGTATTTTAATTTGAATCAATGGATTCACTTTGATATTTCAGTGAATCAATGATTTCATAAATAAAGGTAACCCCATTAATTATGCAAATCAAAAACTATTCATATTTTTCAAATTCTATAATCCTTGTGTTTATGTCTTTATAAAATCTACACAGAAAATTCACTCACTATTGTGGAGAGGGAGTTATAGCCAGATGATGGTGCAAGAAATTGTGCCTAATCTAAGGTCCTCCTCATCACTTCAAAGTATGAAGACAATAAACTAAAAAAAAGAATTCCAAAAACCTACTCTAGGCAAACAAGCATTTATTAAGTATCTAGGAACCATGAACTCTTCAAGTACTGAATGGCAAAAAAATGAAACCAACAGTCACTTCTCTCAAAGAATTTAGAGTCTAATTTAGTTAGAAAATGTGAATATAAGAAATAATCAATATAAACTAGAAAGCATCTCAGAAGAGAGGCACTAAGGATAAAGATCAGGAAAGGCAAAAAAGCTTTCTGACTAAATGTGCAATATTTCATGAGACTTGCAGGTAGTGAGGGAATAGGATAGCCAGGAGAAGGAGATAAAAAGGGAACACATTCAAGGAATGAGACTAGATTTCTCATCTATACATGGAATCTATAAAGATTGTCTTGTAAGAATAAGAGAAAAGAAAGGAATGAAGAAAATATTTCACCACATTGACAATGGTGGGGGGGGGAGTAAATAGGAGAAAAAGAAACAGAGAAAAAATAAAAACTGAGAAAGCAATCTTAAAAAAGTGACCAAATGAAGAATAAATATTTAGATTAGAAGAAAATAATTTTAAAAATTGAAACCTCCAGAAGTTGGGAAAAACTGTATAATAACAATAATTAAATGATGAGATTTTTTATCCTTACATTTCCATTTATTTCAAATTCATAAATAAACAGAACAAAAAATAAAACAGCAATATAAAGAATATTGATTATTTATTTTCCCATAGATGAGACATTTATTATTTTTTTAAAAGATTTATGTGTGTTGATAAAGTATAGGTAAAATAAGATGAGGAGAAGCAGAAGCAGGAAGAGAAGGAGTAGAAGGGGGAGATAAGTATAGTAGAATAAAATTAGATGGGACATATTTTAATGAATACATAACTTTGTAAAAGGCATTGAAAATATGATGACATTAAGATTTAGAAAGGTCAGTTTTATAGCAGGGAACCATACTGACAGTTACCAATACCCTAAGAATACAGTTTTTTTTTAATTTCCACATAACTTATAAAGACAATTTTCATTGTTCAATTATTTTTATTAATATATGACACTTCATAAGTCTATTTGGAGTTTTCTTTGCAGAATACTAAAGTGGTTTTTAATTTTCATCTGCAGCTCATTTTACACATGAGGAAGCTGAGGCAAAGAAGATTAAGTGACTTGCCTGAGTTAAATTTTAGAAGCCAGAGAAGTTAAAAGACCTACTACTAAAACAGTAAAGAAAAATATCAAATGTTCATGAGTTGCAAAAGAGTTTTTAGAAGAATTTTTTTTTAATTTTAAAAATCAAATGAGAAAGAGCAAGGGAAATTTTTAAAGAGGGCAAAGCAAGAAAATCAAGAAGATTATGAAAGAAAGCTCACCAAATTGGAAAAAGAGATCCAGAAACTCATGGAATAAAATAATTCAATAAAAATTAGAATTGGACAAGGGGAATCTACTGAGTTTCTAAAGCAAGAAAGAAATAACAAAACAAAATAAAAATAATGAAATTATAGAAGAGAATAAGGAGCTTCTTATTATGAAAATAATAACTTTGAAAATAGAGGACAGACAATGTAAGAATTGTCAGATCACCTGAAAAATTATGTTTAGCAAAAGTTTAGACACCATATTCCAAGAAATTATTAAGGAAAAATTTCTGGAAGTTCTGAAAGTATAGAGTAAAATAGAAATTGAAAGAATCCACCATTCACCACTGCAAAGAGACCCCAAGATAAAAATGCATCGCTCACTTTGATAATTGCTATGTTCTAAAATTCCCAGGTAAAGAAGAAAATATTAGAGGTAATAAGGGAAAAAAATACTGTGGAGCTGTAGTCAGAATAACATAAGACTTTGAAGCTTACACATTAAAGGAATGAAGGGCATGGAACACAATATTTCAAAGAACAAAGGAGACTGTTTTACAACCAAGAGTAATACACTCAGCAAAACTGAGTATAATTACAGGAGGAAAATGAATATTTAATGAACTATTGGAGTTTCAAGTATTCTTGGGAGGATGGAACTCAGTAGAAAAATTGATCTACAAAAATCATAAGAAGGTAAACATGAGAGATCAAGTATAATGGATTCAAAAGGGTCAAATTGTTTACTTCTTATAAGGGAAAATTTAATTTACAACTCTTAAAATAACATAATTACTTGGGTCATTTGAATGAAGATATACAAATATAAGACTTGAGGTCAAGTTGAATATAATGGAATAAGATAAAAATAACAATAAAATAGGATAGGAATAAGTAGAAAAAAACATTTATATCATATAAAAGAGGTGTGATAGAAGAACTGTAAAAGAGAAGAGAAGGACTAAGAATACTAAAACCATATTAATATCAGACCTACGTTAAAGAGGAAACTAAATATACAACTAAATGGGTAACAGTCTTCTTAACATTCAGAAAAATGAGAGTATGAGAGGTTGAGATAAATGGAGAACTCAGTACACTTAAGGGACTAAGAGAAGGGAGTAATAAATTAATAGAAAAGAAGGCCAGGACTTAAGAAATAGGAGAGATTCCTATAAGGGAGTATATATCAAGAAATAGAAGGGCAAGGTGAAAGAATAACAGAATGACTCTGAACAAAATAAGGGAGGAATTTTTAGAAGGGAATTCATATGAAGAAATAAAAGGGCAAAGTGGAGGGGGAAAAGAAGGGATTTTTGAAAGTGGGGACAGAATAAGAACTGGGTCAGGAGGAATGGAGGAAGGAGAGACACTTAGAAGACTGAGTTGATTTAGAATTTGTCAACTGGAAAATGATTTGTTTTCTTATAAATTAGATTCAAGCTCTCTATATATTTAAGAAATGATGCCTTTATCAGAGAAATTTGCTATAAAATTTCCACCCAGTTTGTTGTTTCCCTACTAATCTTGGTTTCATTGGTTTTCTTTATATAAAAGCTTTTTAATTTAATAATCAAAATTATTCATTTTACATGTCATACTCTCTATTCCCCTCATCCTGTTTCACCATTTGTTCCTAACCATTCTCTCTCCTTTCACTCTGTCCCTCCTCACAAGGGGTTTGCTTCTAATCATAGCTTCCCCTAATTCTCCCTTCACCCCCACCTTTTCTTATTTCCCTCCAACTTTCATATAAGGCAAGATATATTTCTATATCCAAGTGAATACTGATATAGAGTACCCTCTCTAAGCCAAATCCCATGATAGTAAGATCATTGACAATCATCACTCTCATTCTATCTTTTAATTTAATAACTTTTTCATATATTTTTAGGTAAGAAAATTTATTCCACTCTTCCTCCCTCTTTCCTCTTCTCTCAATGGAATCTTCTTTTTCAACTGATTTTTTTTCCTCCTGGATATTGTGTCATCATAGTTGGTTTATTCTTGAACCTTCTATGTATAGTCCTTTTAAGTTCCCTAATTATGATAAAATTCTTAAGAATTACAAGCATCATCTTCCCATATAGTAATGTAAATAGTCTGACCTTATTTAATCCCTTAAGTCTTCTCTTTCTTATTTTTTTATGCTTCTCTGGAGTCCAGTATTTAAAGATCAAATTTTCTGTTCAGGTCTGGTGTTTTTATCAAGAATGCTTGAAGCTGTCCTGTTAAGATGGCGGCAGAGTAAGGAGCAGCACTGCTCGATCTCTCCTAACTGAAGCATACAGGACTCCTCAAGGGGACATAAAAACGAATCCAGACGAACGAAGGGACCCCACAACAGGGCGCAGCATTGAAGGTACGAGGAATCGGGGCATTTCCACGCTATAAAGGGGTGAAGCAACTCTCACTAAAATGCGATAAGGAAGAAGCCCCTGCCCCTGCCCCTCCCCCACACCACACAGAGCTCCACAACCAGCCCACAAGAGTTAAAGCAGATTTGGGGCACTCATTAAGTCACTGGCAGCTCCACGGCTTGTTCCTGAGAGCAGTAAGACGTAGGACCCCAAGAGGCTAAAGAACGAGCACAAACTCTCGAGAGAGCCTGCAAGGGTAAAGGCAGTGCCCTAGGCGTGGACAAGGATCTCAAGCGCAGGCTTGGACCAGAAGTGGGGACCTGGTGCAGACGGCTGTGGAAGCAGCCCCTGAGACTGCTGAAAGAGGCTCGGGCAGAGGGGCAGACCAGGGACAATCAGGAGGCTCGACCCCGAGAACAAGGAGACCTGAGACCACGGGAGCCTAGAAAGAGCAGACAGACCCTGAGTGTGAGGACAAAGCTGAGAAGGTGCTGGGCTAACAACGGCAAGCCATAGGGAAGCCCAGAAGAGAAAGATTATCAAGAAGAACTCTGGAACACTCGAAAACTTTTACACAGAAAAAATCCAGACAACAGAGAACAAACAATAAAACATATCCAAACCTTCCCAAAATAATGAAAACTGGTCACAAGATATTGAAAAGTTCAAATCAGAGATGATGAAAAAGATGGAAGAGATCTGGCAAGAAAATAACTGTTTAAAAGGCAGAATTTCACAATTGGAAAGTGAGGCCCAGAAATCAAATGAACTGATAAGCAAACTGAACACCAGAAATGACCAGATTGAAAAGGAAACCCAGTCCCTAAAGGCTAGAGTTGAGCAATTAGAAGTTAATGATCTCTCAAGACAACAAGAACAAAAAACAAAGTCAAAAGACGGATAAAATAGAAGGAAACATCAAATATCTCAATAAGAAAGTGACAGACCAAGAAAACCGGTCTAGAAGAGACAAGTTGGGAATCATTGGTGTTCCAGAAAAGGCAGAAATTAATAGAAACTTGGACTCCATACTAAAAGAAATTATTCAGCAAAATTGCCCTGAAGTTCTATAACAAAAGGGCAATATAGACATTGAAAGGATCAATAGATCACCCTCTACACTAGACCCAGAAAAGACAACACCCAGGAATATAATAGCCAAATTCAAGAGCTTCCAAGTAAAAGAAAAAATCTTACAAGAAGCCAGAAAGAGACAATTCAAATATCAAGGAGCACCAATTAGGATCACACAGGATCTGGCAGCCTCCACAATAAAAGACCACAAGGTTTAGAATATGATATTCAGAAAGGCAAGAGAGCTGGGCCTAAAACCAGGGATCAACTACCCATCGAAACTGACTATATACTCCCAGGGGAAAGTATGGGCATTCAACAAAATTGAAGATTTCCAAGTATTTCCACAGAAAAGACCAGGACTATATGGAAAGTTTGATATCCAAACACAAAAATCAAGAGAAAAATGAAAAGATAAATAAGAAACAGAAGGGAAAGAAAAAAAACTCATAATTTTTAAATTTGCCTCTTTCAGGGCTTTAATAAGATCTAATTATCTGTATTCCTATGTGGAGAAATGCTATGTATAATTTTCTGTAGTGAACTCTATTCACTATTATAGTATTCACTATTATAGTAATCAGAAAAATAATTCATAGGAAAAGGGTGGAATATTAAATGGTCTAAGCGGAAATGGGGGGTGGGAAAGAGGGGGGTGAATAGTAGAGGACACCAAGAGAAACTTGAGTGAATGAAAAAAATAGGATATTCTATTACACACAAAGAGGGCATGGGAAGGGGAGGGGACAAATACTAGTATAAGAAGGAGAGGAAGAGAGCATTAAGAGGTAATATTTAAACCTTACTTTCAGTGTAATCAAACCAGAGAAGTAAGAGTAGCTACATTATCCATTGGGATAAAAAACTCTATCTAACCCTACTGAGAAAGTCAGAAGGGATAAACCAAGGGGATCAGGGGAGTGGGGAGGTCAAAAAAGGGAGGAGAGAAGAAGGGGGAGGGAATTCATTAGGCCTTTAAAAATAAAAAGAGGGGGGAATAAGGGAGGGGGTAGAAAGGGAAGTTAGTCAAGGGAGGGGATAAGGGATAGGGTCTTAATAGCAAACCACTGGTTTTAAAGGAAATAGTTTAAGAGAAGGGGTAGGAATAGGGGAGGAAACGAAAATGTCAGCAAATGCACAACTGATAATTATAACTCTGAATGTGAATGGGATGAACTCTCTCATAAAACGGAAGCAAATAACAGAGTTATATATCCTACCATATGTTGTCTACAAGAAACACATATGAGGCGGGTGGACATACACAAGTTTAAGGCTAAGGGCTTGAGCAAAATCTTTTGGGCGTCAAATAAGAAAAAGAAGGCAGGAGTGGCTATTATGATTTCTGACAAAGCCAAAGTAAAAATAGATATGATTAAAAAAGACAGGGAAGGTCATTACATCCTGATTAAAGGCAGTATAAACAATGAGGAAATAACACTGCTCAATATGTATGCACCAAGTGGTATAGTCTCCAGATTCATAAAAGAGAAACTGGCAGAGCTCAAGAAGGAAATAGATAGTAAAACCATAATAGTGGGAGCTCTAAATACTCCTCTTTCTGATCTAGATAAATCAAACCAAAAAATAAATAAGAAAGAGGTAAGAGAGGTGAATGAAGTCCTAGAAAAATTAGATTTAATTGATATGTGGAGAAAAATAAATAGGGACAAAAAGAATACACCTTCCTTTCAGCTGCACATGGCACATTCACAAAGATTGACCATGTTATAGGGCATAGAACCATTGCAAACAAATGCAAAAGAGCAGATATAATAAATGTAACCTTCTCAGACCATAATGCAATAAAATTCATAATTAGTAAAGGCACCTGGACAAGCAAATCAAAACCCAATTGTAAATTAAACAATAAGATTCTCCAAAACCAATTAGTCAAAGAAGAAATCATAGAAACAATCAACAATTTCATTGAAGAGAATGACAATGATGAGACATCCTACCAAACTCTGTGGGATGCAGCCAAGGCAGTACTCAGGGGGAAATTTATATCCTTGAGTGCATATATTAACAAATTAAGGAGGGCAGAGATTAATGAATTGGGCATGCAACTCAAAAAACTAGAAAGCAGGCAAATTAAAAATCCCCATATGAAAACTAAATTAAAAATACTAAAAATCAAGGAAGAAATTAATAAAATTGAAAGTAAAAGAACTATTGAATTAATAAATAAGAACAGAAGCTGGTATTTTGAAAAAACAGATAAAATAGACATAGTACTGGTCAATCTAATAAAAAAAAGGGAAAGAAAAAAACCAAATTGACAGTATCAAAGACGAAAAGCGAGACCTCACCTCTAATGAAGGGGAAATTAAGGCAATCATTAAAAACACTTTCGCCCAATTATATGGCAACAAATATAACAATTTCGGAGATATGGATGAATATTTACAAAAATATAAACTGCCTAGATTAACAGCAGAAGAAATAGAATACCTAAATAATCCCATAACAGAAAGAGAAATTAAACAAGCCATCAAAGAACTCCCTAAGAAAAAATCACCAGGACCTGATGGATTCACAAGTGAATTCTATCAGACATTCAAAGAGCAACTAATCCCAATACTATACAAATTATTTGATATGATAAGCAAAGAAGGAGTCCTACCAAATTCCTTTTAAGACACAAATATGGTACTAATTCCAAAGCCAGGGAGATCAAAAACAGAGAAAGAAAACTAGAGAACCAATCTCCCTAATGAACATAGATGCAAAAATCTTAAATAGAATACTAGCAAAGAGACTCCAGCA
>NW_025373800.1:0-2497 GCF_016433145.1 Gracilinanus agilis
TAAATTATATAGTATTATATTATATAAATTATAAATATATATATACATATATATATACATATATATGAACATATATATATACTAAATTATATAGTATTATATTATATAAATTATAAATATATATATACACATATATATATATTTATACACTAAATTCTTCTTCTCCCTTCCCCCACTAGAGTGTAAGCTCCTAGATGGATGGAACTTTCATTTTATTTTATCTTTGTATTCCCAGCACCTAACATGGTGCAGCAGTACCTAACAGATGCATTTGGAATGGAATTGATCTGAATCCCCAAATCCCAGCTTACAGTAAACTCTGGGGTTATCACTAGGAGTGGGTGATCCACCCAGGCAGTTTTGCCCACACTTCTTTCTTGGTGAATAGCATTTACAAACTCTTGGCTCAGCACTTACTAGACATCCTTAAGAATTTTTACTAAACTAAATCGCTTCAGCATTTTTAGTTTTCTCTTTTGGCTTTAAATAGCCAACAGCCCAAATGAACTGCCAAATCCTAGCACAACAAGATAAAAGATGTTTCTAATATCAAGAGCTTTTATCTTGGTTTTATTTATATCACTTAAGGACAAAAAAATTTCACAGTTTAAAAAAAAGCCCTTTAAAACGTTCTTCAGCAATAGCCTATCTTGCAGAGTGAGTATCTGAGGTTGAATTAGAAAGCATCTGAAAATAAAGCACCACTGAAATAAGTACTTTGACTTGACAGCTTCAAGAGAGCCAATATCCACCATGATAATACACCAAGAGTGGAAATATAGGTTTTCCCCCAGCTATTGTTCCTTTTAGAAACTCTAAATGCCTTCCTGTTTCATAATGATTTTACAATAATGTAACATCAGGCCAAAGTAAATAGTTTTTTAATAGCGGCACAGAAAACCAGTAAACTCTCTATAGCTTGGTTTGCAAGGATATTGCAACAGCTAATCACCTTGCTCGGGCTGCCTGATGTGGCGTGGATTTACTGCAGAGCCTCCATGGAAGAGAACGTGAGATGTTAACCTCAGAACATCAACCCTCCCAGCAGGGCACACTGGAACAAAGACACAAAGACAAGAAGCCGCCATTCTCGCCATTCTCGCAGGGCTGGAGAATGTGGCTGCTATCTCGGGCTCTGCCTATTGCTATGACAATACAGATGTTTTGTTAAATGGAGAGAAGTACCCAGACATACTTTATGGATGTATGTGGATACTGACCTGGACTTGTGACAGGACTAGAGGTGGGAGGCTCAAAAATGTCTACAGAAAGGAAAAAGGAAAGAAAGAATAAAAAGAAAAACACATTTTGGATATTAATCACATATAAGAGACAATCGACAATCATGCAACATGGAGAAGAAGGGACTTTCATTTGGAAGACCACAGAGATGGCCACAGACTGACAACACGAAACATTGATCGAGGGCAAAATCGGAGATTCTTAAAACCAGAACCCTGAGAGGCAGTAGGGCATAAGGAATAGAGTGCTGGGCTGGGAGACCTAGAACCCGTCTGACAGTTACTCGCGGTGGGATCCTCCCCTCGGGAATCACCTCAACCTCTCCCAGGATCCTCCTATTTTAAAATGAGGCTAACGATAGCTCCCCAGGGCGCTGCAAGGCTCAAAGGAATACCCAAAGTTCTGCAAACTTGAGAGTGCTACGTGCAAATCACTTTTTCCGCCGCTACCACCACCACCACCAAAAAGGCATCCCCCTATTCTGATGGTTCTGATCAACTTGTCAGATGCTAAGATTCTAGGACGGAGTAACTAAGTAAGTTACTGAACCCTGCATAGGGCAAGGAGGCTTGAGAGTGGTGTATCTGGAGGGGAGATACAATGACTTTATGTTCCTTAGAAAGTATCTAAACAATAGATAACGCAGGAAGAGAAAGTGGGTGTGATTCATTCCCTTCGCAATGGACTACTTTAATGGTTCTAGGTGAAAAAAAACAACTCTAAAAAGAACAGCTAGAGCTCAAGTTCTTTTGACTAGTAAGGAGGGCTCAACACAGGAAGGAGAGTGTGATAGAGGGAAAACTCTATGTTTGGGATTCCGTGTATCTGTCCTAAATCCTGATGGTTTCATTGGCATGGGACTCCTTGTCTAGATTTTAACTTTTATTTAGCTTTCTTCTTTTAATAGGATTGTACTTGTTTGTACATATTCACACACCACTTCTCTCTCTCTCTCTCTCTGAGCTTAAATGAGTGAATCAAAAATGCACGGGCCTTGATTTCCTCATCTTTAAAATGAGGGAGGTGGCCAAGAAGAAGCTTTCTGGTCTCCTCCAGCACCATGTCTATTATCTTCAATAAGAATGGAACTAGAATATCATGAGCAAAAGCCAAACAAGTAGGATCTTTAGCAAAAGAACATCTGAGTAAATCTATTCTGAGAAAAAAGCAAATGAGAGCTTTAAAAGTGAACCAAATAGAGGACCTGGAGGTTCATGAACACATATGTGTATATATATATATATATATATATATA
>NW_025373801.1:0-1443 GCF_016433145.1 Gracilinanus agilis
AGAGAGAGAGAGAGAGAGAGAGAGAGAGAGAGAGAGAGAGATGGATATGAGCTCAGAGGATTGACTTCCATATCCTGCCTCTGCCACTATCTTTATGAACTTGGGCAAGTCCCTTCCCTTCCTTGGGCCTAAGCTTCCTCCTCTCTAAAATGAAGGGGTTAGACTCGATGTCCTCTAAGGTTCCTTCCAGTTCTAGAGCAACAATTCTATATGAGACCTTAGATAAGTCAGTTTCCCTCCTGGGCTTCAATTTCCTCAGTTGGAGGAAATTGGATGAAACAACTTCTGAGGCTCCTTCCAGCTCTTGGCCTAGGAGCCTATAATTCCATCAGCATAGATATCTGTCCTTGCTAGGCACACCTTCTAATGACCTTCTACCTTACTTGAAGCTTTAAAATATCAAGAAATAATCATTATTTTAAAGACCTTACCTTCTGTCTTAGGACAATTCTAAGACAGAGAAATGGCAAGGGCTAGGCAATTGGGATTGAGTGACTTACCCAGGGATACACAGCTAGGAAGCGTCTGAGAACAGACTAGGACCCAGGTCCTCTCAATCCAGTCCAGGTGTTCTATCCACTGTACAACCTAGCTGCTCCAACAGATAATAACTATTAACGAACAGAGGCATGGTTTGCACTCAGGTCCCTTGGTGCCAAATCCAGTGTTCTTTGCATTATACCACTGTCATTATACCAATTATACCTAATTGCTTCCCCTTCATCACACCTGAAGAAAGCTAGGCAAATTATTGCTCTCTCCATTTTGCATATGAATAAATTAAGGACCAGAGGGAGCCAGGGACTGAGAGAAGGCAGAATACCTATATTTACCTAACAGTCATTTCCTCTAGCCCTGTTGGCCAGACCAAAAACTCCCAAGGCAGGGAGAGCACTCAGCAAAGCTACAAAGGAGGGCTTCTAAATTTCTCTCTCATCTTCTAGCCACCCCTCCAGCTACCCACTCCTGTTCCCAAGCAGAGCAATCTCCTCATCATTAACTCAAGTGGTTCTCCAATTTGAAGAGAGAAAAAATAATGTGGAACCAGAGGAATGTCTTTTCCACATGATCTTGGACCACATTTGCTCACCAAGAAAATGAGAGAATTAGGCCAAAAAAGTTCTAAAACATGATGAGCTCTAACATCCCATGATCTGCAAATAGGGAGAATCCAGAGACTGAGGGCCCTGGGAAAATAGGCCCCTCAAGTTATACCCCAGAAGCTCTCATCTCCATTACTTATGCACCAGCCAGATTTCTGGCTGGTTTGAAACAGACAGCTTCAAGACACTTGCTAAAAATGCCTAGCTCACTCAGACAGGAACTTGAGTAGTGAAGTGTACCATTAGCAGTTGTTTGAGAATTTCAGGCACATCTGGCCCAGGTCTGTTTCTGTGCTCTCTCTCTCTCTCTCTCTCTCTCTCTCTCTCTCTCTCTCTCTCT
>NW_025373802.1:0-6782 GCF_016433145.1 Gracilinanus agilis
TTTTTTTTTTAACTGGGGAATCCATTTACCCAACACGGTTTGGTAATTATTGAGCAAACAAGCATTTACTGGTTTACACTCTAGCTTTAGATGGTGGAAAATTTGTGAAGTATGTGGATTGTGTGAGCTAGAGTAAGTTCTCTGACTGAGGAGCTCTAGCCTTTGCCTCAGAAGTGAGATCCAAAGAAAAGACTGATTCTAAAGGTCATGGAGCAAATTCTTTGTTCTAAAGAGCCCAGTACCTGGGCCTGAGCCTCTCCTGCAAAGAAGGTAAAATACTTAGCAGAAGCTGAAAGACCCTTGAAGAGCAAATCAAGGGTTCTTCCGGCCTTTTCTCAAAGCGCTAGAAGAAGTCTGTTTATTGATTTTAAGCTAAGCAACCTAGCCAAAGGTTTGTGCTCCGGGGAACTTCACATTGTAAGAGTTAAATTAATGTCCAATACTTCAAGTATTATTTTATAAAGTTTATTATCTGACAAAATAGAACCACATGGCTAAGTTTTTCTACCTGCTCCGTCAACAGGAAGGAAAAAGAGCCTAAACATGGAACTCCACCCAATTTATCTCCTGTCTATGTCAGCACATAAAAACAGGAAGTGAGTGGGGTCCTGGGAATTGTAGTTTTTGCTGGAGATTGGAGTTTTTAGTGTAACAGATTCCAATTTCACAACATCAAGCCAAGTTGGTGATGGTACCAGAAGACGTCATCAGTGTTGGAGATACAAATTGTTCCTTTATGTGTGTCTCCTGTCTCTGTATATATGACTCTGCCATACCTTTTGTCTAGGTGTAGACACCACCACGTGATTTTTCTATTTGTATCTACTCTTTCTATCAATTTGTGAGTGCAGAACCAAGATGGCAGCTTAGTAGCAGCAAAGCTAAAACTGCTCTGGTAATCCTTCTATTGATTTGTGAGTGTGACCCAGGTTTATAGACTAATATTTGGAGGGGGGCTAAAATTAAAATAAATTAAATAATAAAATAAAAATAAATTAAAAGTTAATATGCTGGTGGACAGCTAAATGATTCTTAGGATAGAGCCAGGCATAGAGACAGGAGATCCTATATTCAAATCCAGCCTCAGACACTTCCTAGCTGGGTGACCCCGGACAAGTCACTTAACATCCATTGCCTAACCCTTACCGCTCTTCTGTCTTGGAACCATACTCAGAATTGGTTCTAAGACAGAAGGTAAGGGTATACCTTTTTTATTTTTTTTTTAAGAAAGTAAAACGCTGGTGGGGGCTCGTGGGTTATGGTTTTTTTAGGGACGTAAAACTGACACTTTGAACCTGGTGTGGCATCCACCAGAGGACTCACCTCAGTGGAAGTGGAAGGGTACCCCCAGATACTACAGTATATAAAATACAAGGGACTCACAGGGAACCCTTGAAAAGATAGAAATACATAACATACACACCCCTTAGGACTCCTCATGGAAGCTTAACATCCTGTGTGGCTCCTCAAGAAACATTCCTTTCTTATCCAATCTGTCCTATCTGGCCAGCTCATGGCAATAGAAGAGAGAAGCAAGATCCCAATCTCTATTCCACCCCCATACTAAGCCCCTGACATGGCTCCAGTCTCCCATCTACAGGGACCTTATCAATAGTCTTTTTCCTTCTCCAAGAAGCTTGCTGTCCAGCAGATCGTCTCCCTCTGGAAGGCTGGCACCTAAACTCTGGAACATAGAAACTCCCAAACTTGGGGTTCCCCACAAGACTAGAAAAGTTCTCCCTCAGGCTCTCTCCACTACCAGGCAAGTGTGGGAGTGCATGTCTGCCTCCTGCCACGAGCTTCTGCTCCATCAATGCCCCAGTTATTCAGGAGTTCTCGTCTCTTGACCTGTCCTCAGAGAAGGAAACAGAAAGACAGAAGACCCCAGGAGCTAGAGGCCTGGTCACCTCAGGCTCCCTAGGCAAGCACAATTTGTTTGTTTGTTTGTTTGTTTGTTTCTGAAACTCTTGGTCAGGAGAGACCAGAAACTGGTTCCCTCTCATCCTCTGAATTAAGGGTCACTCTAGTGTTCTCTGAGCTGAAAGTCTAAGGGAGAGAGAAGAGACAGAGAAGAACTCAACCAGCTCTTCCATTCGTCCTCCATCTCTACGTCAGTAACCTTGGAGTTACTGTTGTTCATGAATCAATAAGTATCAATTAATCTGATCTTGGTGTGTATCAGCCCCTGCTCTAAGTCTTCTAGCTACAAATACAAGCAAGAAGAGAGTCCCTGCCCTCAAGAAGCTTACATTCTAAGGAAGAAAGACTACATATAAGAGGAAAATAAAGGAGGGAAATGTGGGGAAGAGATGAAAAGGGAGAGAATTCCAATGGCAGACAGCTAGTGAAAATTCCTAAAGTCCAGAGAGATGGGGTGTCACGTATGAACAACTGCAAGGAGATTGGGGTTACTGGGTCACAAAATATTTATAGGGGGGTAAGACGGAGATAATCATGAGAACCGCCCCCAATGGCTGGATTGTGTAATTAGAATTTTGTACCCCAGGACTCCATTTCCCAGAATCCCACTTTCATCCTCATGTTACGTCCTTACGTTTTAGAGATAAAGTTTCGGTAACCCCTCCTCTAGCTCTCTTCTCCCGCTAATCGCTAATCACAGTGGGGAAAACTTCTCTTTACTCGGGTCTTTTTGTTTCCTCTACTTCAAGTGATTATTAGTAAATGTTATAAAATTTGAAGTTATTAGACATTAAGTTTGATCCTATAACTGGGGTCTCTCCTGGGCTTTGGCTGGGGGCTAAAAGGCTTGAATTTGGGGATGACACCACTGGGGATAGGTTTCAAGGATGACTGAGTGAGGAAAACCCATTCTATGGTTTATGAGCATGGAGAATAAACAACTTCCTTTCTCTTTTGAAGTAGTCTTTTGGTTGGGACACAGCCAACACTAGCTTTCCATTGAATTTCTGTTTGGAAAGGGGTCTTCATTTAGCTTCACATTCCATTAAGACATCCCCCAAGCCATCTTACCATCTGCCCATTCAGAACAAACGCCTCTTCCCATTTACTTCCCCCCTGAATGTGTTGTCTTCCCTTCTATAGGAAACTTTTGTTTTCATTTTTTTCATTTTTTCATTTTTTTCATTTTTATTTTGAATATTTTCCCATAGTTACATATTTCATGTTCTTTCCCTCTCCCTCAAGCCCCCCTAACCCCTCTTAGCTGACATGCAATTCCACTGGTTTTTACATCATTGTTTAATACCTAATTCCATATTATTGATAGTTGGACTCAAGTTATCGTTTAGTGTCTACATCCCCAATAATATCCCCATCAGCCCATATGTTCAAGCAGTTGTTTTTCCTCTGTTTCTCCTCCCACAGTTCTTCCTCTGAATGTGGCTAGTTTTCTTTCTCATAAGTCCCTCAGCCTTGCTCTGGATCATTGCATTGCTGCTAGTAGAGAAGTCTGTTATGTTCGATTGTGCCACAGTGTATCCGTCTCTGTGTACAATGTTCTCCTGAGTCTGCTCCTTTCACTCTGCATCAATTCCTGGAGGTCATTCCAGTTCACGTGGAATTCCTCCAGTTCTTTATTCCTTTGAGCGCAATAATATTCCATCACCAACAGATACCACAATTTGTTCAGCCATTCTAAGGGGAAACTTCTTGCCTTTTTGAAAGTATTTGTGTCCTCAGCACTTGGGGTAATACCTCAAACATAGGAATTGCTTCATATACTGCATCCTTTCCCCTTCACTCATTCTTTTTCCCACCTCCATCTCCAGTGTCTTCAGCCTCGATGGCTACAACAGATCAAAGAGAACACGTGCCTCTCGAGGTCATCCTGGGACTGGACCTCATGTCCTTGGCTGCTTCTTCTGTTTCCTCCTTCATCCAATGTGCCTGAGCCACACAAAACCGATGGAACCTTGTAAGTCCCAAAGATTGAGAGTTCCTCGCGTTGTCTACCCCTATTAGGTTATGAGTTCCCCGAGGGCATGACCATCTTTGTTTCTATTCCCATTTGTCTCCCTGGTCTCTGTACGAAGCCTGAAACATAGTAGGTGCTTAAGAAATGTTGATTGCCTGCCAGACTGAAGGACCAAAAAGGACACCACCTGGAAGGATAATGAAGATCCAAGCTTCGCCTTGGTTAAAGGAGAGACCCAGATTTGTAACTTCTGCAGAGAGCAGAAATCAGAGGTAAAAGTGAAATGTCTTCCCAGTAGTCACATAAGGTACTGTCAACTTTTGGAAGGGAATGGTAGCCAATGGATGGATTTGTGTGTTAAGGATTTGTTAACAGAGGGGCAGCTGAGGGGCGCCATATTGCTCAGAATACCAGGTCTGGAGTCAAGAAGACTCATCTCCCCGAGTTCAAAAAAGCTGTGTGCTATGTGACCCTGGGCAAGTCACTTGACCTCCATTGCCCACCTTTACCACTCTTCTACCAAGGAGCCAATACACAGAAGTTAAGGGTTTAAAAAACAAACTAAAAAAAAAAAAAAAAAGCTGTGTGTCCTTGGGAAAGTCACTTCACCCTGTATGCCTCAGTTTCCTCATGAGCAAAATGAACTGGAGAAGGAAATGACCAACCACTCCAGTATCTTCTCTAAGAGAACCCCAAACAGGGTCCCAAAGAGCTGGACATGAATGAACAATAATAATCTGTTAACAAATGTATATGAGGGGGCAGTTAGGTGGCTTAGTGGACTGAGAACCAGGCCTAGAGGTCTGAGTTCAAATCTGACCTCAGATACTTCCTAGCTGTGTGACCCTAGACAAGTCACTTGACCCCCATTGCTTCACCCTTGCTGCTTTTTGGCCTTGGAACCAATCCACAGAATTGATTGTAAGGCAGAAGGTGAGGGTTTAACAAAATACCAACTAAGTAAAAGTGTGTGGATCTTGTGTTGAGGATGTTTCTTATGTGATAGAGGAAATAAATAGCTGTCCTCTACCTGATCTCTCTTTGTACCTCAGGTACCTTTTCTAGGACGCTCCCTCTTCTCCATTAGAAGAGACCTTAGGTATGAGCTAAATGTTAAGAGATTTTCCCCATCGCTCCAGGGTTGGGGCAAAACAAGCCAGCAAGGGCCAGCCAAGCCTACTGTTCTTGGGAGTCGGCCCCCCTCTGGAGAGGCCTGGGTCCATCTGAGCCCAGCTCAGAACTCCTGGGGTGTCGAGGGGCCCCCACAGGGCTCCAGGTGATGAGCAGAATGGGGTGGCTTGAATCCTAGGCCCCCTCCTGGCCCCGATCAGCTGTGAAGGCTCCTCCTTCGTAGGGCCTCGGCATGCGCTGGTTTCACTGGACTGTCCCCAAGGTCTCCCTAGGTTGGCTCCTTGATCCACAGAGGGGGATGGGCTCTGGGCTTTGCTGTGTGCAGAGGCCACCCAGGCCATACCATCGGGGGCCCCCCTCCTACCCCGGCTCCCCCTCTGCTGCTGCCCACCCTGACACCCCCCTGCCCCCTCCCCCAGGATTGTGCATAATCTGTGCCATTCTGGGCATGGATGAAGCGTCCTTTCTGCAGCCCCCACCACCACCAAGGAGGAAAGCGTCCGTCTGTCCGGCTCTGGCGCAGGGGGATGAGGCCGAGGACAGGTGCGGCCCCCCAAGGAGGAGGATGGGAAGGAGGGACGCAGACAAGGTAACCTGTCCATCAAGGTGGTGCCTTTCACTCCCCTCTGAAGCAGCTGCCCCGTCCATCTTTCCCAGGAAGACTCTGGGCTGCTGCTGCGCCAGATGTGGTCAGCAGGAAGTACCGGTGGCTCGGCCCATGGCCAAGGGCAGGCAGGGGTCAGCATTGCCTATAGCGGGAGGGTAGGAGGGCTGTAAATATTCTTAGAATTCAACAATGAGCTATACTAGCAGTATGGTACAAAGGAAAAAGAGCCAAAACTTGAGACCAGAGAGCCCTGAGTTCGAGTCTTGCTCCTATTACTTTTTTTTTTAAACCCTCACCTTCTGTCTTAGAATCAATACTGTGTATTGATTCTCCAAGGCAGAAGAGTAGTGAGGGTAGGCAATGGGGGTCAAGTGACTTGCCCAGGGTCACACAGCTGGGAAGTGTCTGAGGCCGGATTTGAACCCAGGACCTCCCGACTCTAGGTCTAACTCTCAATCCACTGAGCTACCCAGCTGCCCCTTCTATTATTTATTAATGAATAACCCGGAGTAAGTTGCTTCTCCTTGAGCCTATATCCACTTTACAGATGGTAAAATGGAGGCAATGATGCCTGCCAATTGTACCTTCTCTACAGAGTTATTAGGAGGCTCACAATCAGGGTCACCTACTACATATCCTGGCTGAGGAAGCTAGATGGTACAGTAGGTGGAACACCAAACCCAGGACCTGAGTTCAAATCCAGCCTTGGATACTTACTAGCTGTGTGACCCTGGGCAAGTCACTTAACCCTGTTGGCATCAGTTTCCTCATCTGTCAAATGAGCTAGAGAAGGAATTCAAAAACCACTCCATTATCTTTGCCAAGAAAACCTCAAAAGGACACACATAGAGTCAGACACAATAGAACACAACTCAACACTGAACACAGTTTAACAACAAAATCATATCCTGGCTGAGGCAACTAGGTGGTATGGTGGATAGAAAACCCAAGTTCAAATCTACCTTCAGACATTAACTGTGTGACTCTGGACAAGTTATTTAATCATGTTGGCCTCAGTTTACTCATGGAAGGAAGGAAAAAAGGAAAGAAGGAAGGAAGAAAGGAAGAAAGGAAGGAAGGAAGGAAGGAAGGAAGGAAGGAAGGAAGGAAGGAAGGAAGGAAGGAAGGAAGGAGGGAGGGAGGGAGGGA
>NW_025373803.1:0-7316 GCF_016433145.1 Gracilinanus agilis
GGAAAGAAGGAAGGAAATGGGAAACATTTTTCAGAGAAACATTTTGTGGGGAGACATTTAAAGGGACATGAAGCTATGGTTGAAGTCAGGTCTGGATCGTCCTCATTGCAGACCCTCCTGGGAACAGAGCAGGAAGGAGGACAGTTCAGTTCACTGGCTAGTGAGGTGAGATGACCCCTCCCCAGAGCCCCCTGCTGACTCTTCTGCTTTGTCCCTCCTTTCCACAGACACTTTGCCTGCCTCTCTTCCAAGTACATGTGTCCCGGAGTACCTGCTGTCATGAGTACCCTGTTAGCCAACATCAATGCCTACTATGCCCATACCACAGCCTCTACCAATGTCTCTGCTTCTGACCGATTTGCTGCTTCCAACTTTGGGGTCAGTACCCAACCTCCCTGGCCCATTAGAGAGTACTTTTTACCTCTACCTTCTAACACAAGCATACATGAGGATAACATGCTCCATCCAACCAGAGGGACACTCTCTGCCAGGACTGAAATAGAACTGATCAAATTCCCTGTACTTCCTGTGACTGCGGGGAGAGATGCTAAATCAGTCTCTTCCCATTCCAAGGCTTCCAATAAACCATTTGTTAGGATCTGGAATGAGAAGATGTCAGGTCCACAGGCACCTGACCATTCCCACAGCCCAGAGGATGCTGTTGAAAGGGTATTGGCACCCTCTGGAAGAGCTTATTCCCGAAGCCCAAGATCCTCTGCCCTCTTAACTGATCCTTTGACTGTCTTTAGTGCCTCTAGGTTTTACGAGGTCTGGATTCTATCAAGATGGGACAGTAGGTGACAAGACCACCATTCATATCTGGCCATTGCTGCTGCTTCTTGTGGTGTTGGTCCTGTCCTGCTAGGGGGCATAAAAACTAAAGAGACCTCTCTGATCCTCTCCCATCACATATGGGTAGAGCAGGTTGGGTCCCCTACCAGGTCACGATAATCACTGGCGTCTCTAATCTTCCACTTTTTGCCCTGCTCTATGTCCACTGTCTCCTCAGAAAGAACGCTTTGTGAAACTCCTGGACCAACTGCACAACTCCCTGAGAATCGACCTTTCCATGTACCGGGTAAGAAACGTGTGTGTGTGTGTGTGTGTGTGTGTAAAATACATGCTCCAGCATGCATGCTTACCTACACATCCCAACACTTACACATGTTCATGAGGAAACATATAACCTATGGCATGTAAGTGCAAGCAAATGGAACAATATGCCCCATGTGTGCCTTAGCGTATACTCGGGAGGAAATGAGGCTAACACAAGCATACGTGAGAATACACATTCTATAACATGTGTACTTTCACATGCTATGTTCATGGGTCAACTTGTATACACATATGCAGGCATATGCCCTAATATGGTTGGAAGCTGTGGATTCCTCTGTGGGAGACCCATATATATACCCTTTTCCTCGCCCCATTCTCAATCTTTTCTTTAGTTCCTGGCAAAGCCCTTTCTTGTACTCTCCCTATGCTACAGAGGTCCCATGTCCTCATAACCCCTTCTCCTAACTCAGAAAAATTCCCCTTTGCCTTTCTTTATCCTCCTCCCAGTCTCCCACAATCCTTTTATAAGACGTGGCTCTTTGGAATCACTGGATAGGAACTCCTGTAGTCGGGAAGGGTTTGAGAGGTTTCTAATGATCTCTGGCAAACTTTGTACCCTCCTTCTTCAGAACAACTTCCCAGCGAGCAGCCCAGAGAGGCTTCAGGATCTCAAGTCTACTGTGGACCTTCTCACCAGCATCACTTTCTTCCGGATGAAGGTAATAGAGGGATTCTGCCTAGGGTGGGGGTGGCAGTCTCCTGGAATATCCCAGAGACTCTTGGCTACTAGGCTATTATTTTTTTGCTAGAGAGTGGCTCCATGCCACTCCACCAGAACACACCACACCACAGCACCATGTGGATGTATCAGAATTACACATCTTTCCTGATGACCTGCTTTCCACTAGACAATTGATCCTCTCCTCTGAAGAACATGAGGTTAAGTCGGGTTAAATTAGCCTGGAGCCATCACCCCTTTGCAACTGTACTCCTTTTGCCAGTCAGCTTTAACTCATACCCATATCCCTTAATGCTGGTTTCACCTCAGCTTCTGAGATGAGGACAGGTCCTTTCTCAAAACCTTCTCCCACCTAGACTTATCTCTCCCATAGGTCCAGGAGCTACAGAGCCCACCTCGTGCCAGCCAAGTGGTGAAGGATTGTGTGAAGGCCTGCCTCAATTCAACCTATGAGTACATCTTTAATAACTGCCATGAACTCTATAGTCGAGAATACCAGACTGACCCGGTGAGAGAGTGAGACATGGAGATGCTTCATGGGGAAGGGTGGCCAAGGCTAGAACCTGATCCTTGTAAGATTAACCCTTAACAGAGACTAGAACTTGGATAAGGCAAATGCATTTTATCTCTCTTCCTACTTCCATTATCATACTCTGCCTCCAATTCAACTCAGTTCAATTCAATTGAGTTCAGCTGAGTTGCATTATGATGGGTTGTGTTTGATAGAATTGGTCTGGGTTGAGTTGCATTGAGCAGAGTTAGGTTCTATTGGGTTGTGTTGGGTAGAGCTAAGTTGGATCGGGTGGTTAGCCTAAGTTGGGCACAGATGGGTTGAATTGAGTTGAATTAGGTTAGTCTAAGTTGTGAGTATTAAGTTGAACTAGGTTAAATTGAGTTAAATTGGGTTCAACTAGGTTACATAAGTATGAATCAATTTGAATTGAGTTGGGTTGGATTGCATTGTGCTGGGACATTTGAAATTGTATTTGTCTGAGCTGTATGGGCTGAATTCAGTTGATTCAGAACTGATCCATGTTTGATTCAGTTGAACTGAGTTGAGTTGGATTGGTTTGAGTTGAGTTGGGTTGAATTGAGCTCGGTTGAATGGAATTGAGTTGGGCTAAATTCGATGGGGTTGGGATTAGTGAGATGAATTGAGCCGAATCCATTTTGGTGGAGATGATTAAGTGGCATTAGGTTTTGCTGGTTTAAGTTGGGTTTAAGTTGGGCACTGATCTGCAGTTGGGCTGGGTTGGGTTGGGTTAAATTGAGTTTGCTTGGTTTGGGTTGACTTGAGTTGTATTGAATAGGACATAATCAGGTTTAATCGAATTGAATCATATTAAATTGGGCTGGGTTAAGTTGAACTGGCTGAATTAAACTGAGCTGAATTGAGTTGGGCTGGGCTGAACTGAACTGAGACAGGCTGGGTTAGGTTGAGTTGAATCAGAATGGGGTGAGTTGAGCTCAGTGGGGCTAAGTGGGCAACAGGTACACACATAAACAAATATAAGTTCTTTTGAAGAGAGAGGGAGTATTTTCCCTTGGGGAACTAGGGGAAGGCTTTGTGAAACCAGGGATGCCTGAGCCAAACTTTGAAGGAAGAAAGGATGCTAAAAGGGGAAGATAAGGAGAGAGTACATTTATAGACATAGCGATCTATTTATACAAATGTACAGATGTAGGAGATGGAAAGCTAAGTCTGAGCAACCGCTAGTGAAACAGGCTAGAAAATAGGATCTAGAAAGGGGGATAATTTAAAATAGGGTAGGAGTAGGAGAGTCAGATTGTATAAATCATTAAACATCGGGATGAAGAATTTGCATTTTGTCCTACAGGCAATGTGGAACTACTGAATGTACATCAGAAACAGTGAGACAGTTAGCTCTGTGATCTAACAAGATTATTTTGGTAGCTTTATAGTGGATTGAAGAAGGCTGAACCTGGAAGAGAGATCTATTAGGAGGCAATTACAGTGATCTAGAGAGATGATGAAAACCTGAAAGGGGGAGGGGGGGTTGATCTTGTAAGTAGAAAGAAGAAAATGTACCTGAGAGCTATTTGTGGAGAGAGAAAAAAAATGATTGGGTATGGAGAGGGAAGGAAAGGGAAGAGTGAGGATGACTAAAATGATAAACCTAGGTGACTGGAAAGATGCTAGTGTCTTTGGTAGAAAGAGGGAAGTCTGGAGGGAAAGTGGGTTTGGGGAGATCATTTCAATTCAGTTAAATTACATTCCATGGATAGCAATTCCGTGGAGTGAGTTGAGCTGAATTGTTTTCAGTTGAGTTGGTCCAGTCCAAATCTAGCAAGCATCAATCAAGAATCTACTATATGTAAGGCACTATGCTAGAGACTGGTGATACAAAACAAGATGAAAAACTATCCCTACCCTTAAGGAGTTGCCATTCTATTTCTCTTACAATATATAAGCAGAGAAGTATATACATGAAAAATGAGCAAGAGAGAGCATCGGCAAGCAGGGGAATCAGGAAAGGCTCCCCTTAGGAAGTGTTACCTGAGCTGAAGCTTAAATGAATCTCAGCCAGAGGCATTCCAGGAAAGTGCATTCCAGGCATGGAAGATAGTCTGTGCAAAAGAATGTAGGCAGGAAATGGAATGCAAAGTTTAATAAACATCAGACAGGCCAGTAATATAGTGTGCAAAGAGGAATACCATGTTCTAAGGCTGTACAAGTAGACTGGAACTAAATTGTAAGGGGCTTTAAATGTCATCCTTAGAAGTTGGTCTTTTTATTTTGAGGTAATAGGGAGCTAGTAAAGGTTTTTGAGGAGGGAAATGATATAGCCAGGATGGTATTTTAGGAAGGTTATTTTGATAGATGTGTGGAGGATGGATTGGAGAGGGAAGAGAAGAAACTAGAAGAAGAGATTCCAATTTGGAAACTATTGTAATACTCCAGGCAAAAGGTAATAAGACCCTAAACAGGAGTGGTAGTTATCTGAATGAGGAAAAAAGAGGTAATGAGATGCTATAGAAGTAGAATCACCAAAACTATGGTGGGAAAAAAAAATCAAGAATGACTTTGAGATTACAACCCTGGGTAGCTGCAAGAGAGTTATGCTCTCAACAGAAATGGAAATATTTGGAGGCAGGGTGGGTTTAGGGCAGGGGTCAGCAATGTATGGCTCTTGAGCCATATCTGGATCTTTTGAGGGCCAGATATGGCTCTTTCTGCAGGAGCCATAAACTCAATTTTTTTTCAGGTGCTGTTACAGGAGCTGCACTGTGAGCACTGTACGGCTCTCACATAATTACATTTTAAAAAATGTGGCGTTTATGGCTCTCATAGCCAAAAAGGTTGCTGACCCCTGGTTTAGGGTGAAAGGCCATGAGTTAGGGTCAGGAGGTCCTGGGTTTAAATCTGGCTTCAGATACTTCCTAATTGTGTGACCCTGGACAACTTCACTTAATTCCAATTGCCCAGCCTTTACTGCTATTCTTTCTTAGAACTGATACTTAATATTGATTCTAAGACAGAAGGTAACGGTTTAATAATAATGATGATGATGATGATGATAAAAGAAAAATAACGAGTTCTATTTTGGATGAGTTTGAGATGTCTGTGGTGTTTCTAGATGGAGAGATCCAACAGGTAATTGGTGATGTGGGACAGGAGCTTAGGAGAGACACTCAGAGCAGATGTACAGATCTGGATGTCATCTATATAGAGATGATAACTGACCCCTTTAGAGGTGATGAGATCTTCAAGAAAGAAAGTACAGAAAGGGGAAAGAAGAGAGACTGGGACAACAGTGCCCCCCCAGATACACAAGAGTGATGTACATATCACCTCCCTTCCTGTTCCAACTCCTCTTCCTCAAGAAGCCTAGGATTTGGGGGTCTATATCTCTTTATGATAGATCAGTGGTTCCCAAACTTTTTTGGCCTACCACCCCCTTTCCAGAAAAAATGTAACTTAGCCCCCTGGAAATTATGAAACTATTGATTGAACTCAGAATAGAATGTAATACAAAAAAAGTGTGGTCATCACGGCTCCCCTGGATCTCTGCGGCACCCACCAGAGGGCGGTAGCGCCCACTTTGGGAATCATTGTGATAGAGGGATGAACTCTGTAGTAGCAGGGGAGGAGGGGGTTCAGGAGTGAAGATTTAATTGAGATATGACCTCGGAGGCCACTCCAACATCACATCTGAATTTGCCAAATGATAGACTATCTGTCTCACCTCCCTATCAGTCCACAAAATAAGCAGAATCCAGAGGGTCTGTCCTAGTGGTCCTTATGCTAGACATCAACATTACCCTTTTCAGGCTAAGAAAGGTGAGGTGCCTCCAGAGGAGCAGGGCCCCAGCATCAAAAACCTAGACTTCTGGTCCAAGCTCATCACACTCATCGTATCCATTATTGAAGAAGACAAGAACTCCTATACACCCTGCCTCAACCAGTGAGTGGAAGATGTGGAGGAAGGAAGAAGGATTGGATGTTGGGTGTGGCTGTAATTTTGTGAATGTGTATGGTCAGATGGGGAGGGAGAGAGGGAGAAAGAAGAGAGAGACAGAAAGGGAAAAAAGAAATTGTGTGTCAATGTGGGTAACTAGCTGTGTGTGTGTTTGCACACGTGTGTGCCAGTATAGGTAGGTACATATTTATGCATGTATGTATGCATAGATGCACATATGTTCAGTCATTTTTCACTCGTGTACAACTCTTTGGGGATTTTCTTGGCAAAGATATTGGAGGGATTTGCCATTTCATTTTGTAGAGATAGATAGTGTCCTCATCAGGCACCCTAAACCAGAGAAACCATGTGGCTGATCTCTGGAGCTCTCCATATCTCTTATGCAAGTGTGGATGTGTGTGTGTGGCTGTCTGTGTGGCTGTGTGTGACTGTGTGTGTGACTCTGTATCTGTGTGTTTCCATCTGTGTGTGTGATTGTGTGTCTGTGTCTCCATCTGTATGTGTGACTGTGTGACTGTGTGACTGTGTGACTGTGTGTGTGTGTGTGTGTGTGTGTGTGTGTGTGTGTGTGAAGTCCAAATGCTCTATGGATGGAGATGGAATGAAGAAGGGAGGAAAGAGAGGCTGGGGCGGCCGAGGGAGCCCTCTGGCGGCCGCTTTCCTCATCTCTCCTTCCCCTCTTCCTTCCCCACCTCCCGCCATTCCACACTCTTTCGCTAAAGGTTTCCCCAAGAGCTGAACGTGGGCAAGATCAGTGCGGAGGTGATGTGGAACCTGTTTGCTCAGGACATGAAGTATGCCATGGAGGGTGAGGACCCTTTCCCCAGAGACCTCCTGCCCGCCCAGGGGATAACGGGGCATTCGGTTACCGGAGACCTGTGGGCTACGTGCATGGGGGGGTGGTGCCCTTCTCCTTCCTAGTCTCTGCGTTCTAGGCCTGGAGAATTCCTGGTTTCCAGAGAGTGAAGCTCTTAGAGGATAGGATTAGGGAAACTTAGAGATTGCCCCCTTGGTCTTGTCCCCTTGAATTACATAGCACGATAGCTAGTTTTATATGTTTTCAATAATAATAATAAATG
>NW_025373804.1:0-6712 GCF_016433145.1 Gracilinanus agilis
AGGAAAAGAGGAGAGAAGAGTGGGAAGGTAAGAACAAGAAGGAAAGGAGGCAGGAACCACCAAAAGGCACACATCAGACACGCTCACTCTAGGACAGACATATTCCCCAGGAGGTGGGCCCTTGAAACCAAACTGGTCAAGTCAGCTCATGTGGGTTTTTTTGGGGGTGGGGAGGAGGAATTGGGGGGAAGGAAAAAGAGTTTATTGGAACTGGGTGTCGGTCAGCTAGCTTGGGGTTCTAGGTGAATTAGAAAGCCTTAAAAATCCTTCCTGACTTCTTTCCTCCCCAAAGTTCTACAGAAATGACCAGGTCCCTGGAGAGTTCCTATCTTTGGGCTGGCTTGGCAGGGTGGCCTGGAGATTGCCTCCTGGGGAGGAGCAGGAGCCCATTCAGCCCAGGGCAGAAGAAACTACTGCTTGTCCCTAATTAGGAAAATCAGCAGCTGGGTGAGAGCTCAGCCTTAGGGCTCTTGGTCTTTCTGGGGTCCCAGCCTTTAGCTGGGTCTAGCTTTAAGCTTCTTGGTTGACCTGGGGCTGGGGCTCAGCGGACTCTCAGGGAATTGGTCCAGATGCAGAGGGGATGGGTGTGTGTACATGTATAGGTGGGTGGCTTTGAAAGCCAGTCAGACACTTGGTGGGAATTCTTTGTGGAAAAAGAGGTTCTCCTTAGGGCAAAGCCCTAGTTAAGGCACTAGATAACTGATAGACTAGGCTGAGATGGGCCTAGGATTATGGGGGGATGGGGTGAGGGAGGGGAACCAATCCAGCCTTAGAGGCAGGAACCACAAATCCCAGGGGGTCACAGTGCAAAGCCTGGAAAGAAGGGGAGTGGGGTAGGGGAGCCTAGAGCCCGACAGTGCCCAAGAGGTACCTCTGCCCCACTGAGAAGCTAGAGGGGGGGTTGGTGGGGGTATGTGGGGTCAGCCAAGGATGGAGAGGATGGATGGCACTAGGGGGCTTCAGCTTAAGTCTTAGAGGCCAAGAGGGGCTTCTCTAACCCCCTTCTTTCTCCACCAGCATCCTCAGGCAGATTGTCAGCATAGCCCAAGGTCTCCTGGCTCCAGCTGGGCTGGACCTATAGTGACCAGAGTGCTGGATACTGAAATGGCTGGAACCTGGAGGGCTGAGGGCAGGAGCCAGCAATGGGTATACATCAATCAAACAACAAAGAGGAGGAAAAACAAGGATGCTGAAGCCTCAGGAGGCCCTGGCCCTGAAGCTATAACCGTCCCTTTCTTATGGGGCAGGGAGGTTTGTGGTTTCTGCTGGCAAGAAGCAGAGGACCTAAGTAATCCCATCCTCCTCCTCTAAATTCCCTTTAAAAGTGGCCCATAGGTGGATGGGATTATCTTCCCTCTTCCCATCCCCTTTTGGGAAATCAGGGCCCTTGCTCAGCAGCTGAGGGCTCTCATTGGCTGAGCCCGGGGGCTTCAGGATTTAGGTGCCAAGGAAAAGGGAGGAGGGAAAGTGCTAGAGAATGATTGGGCCATCTTGACTCTTTCCTCCTGATCTCTTACTCTCACTTCTACTTAATGGGACCCCTAAGGAGTCCAAAGAAAGAAGTCTTATAGTTACTCTGAAAGCCTCAGGACTCTCTTCTTGGGCCCCAGACTCAGCTCAGCACTACTTGCCCCTGCCTCAATTTGGCAGCCAGTGAAGGGAGCTGGAAAAGGGTCGTCATTGTGGGGGTTCCCTTGTCCACAGGTCATTAAAAAAAACACCATAATAAATATACCAATCCTTTCCTTTAAAAAAAAAAGTGTTTTAAATGCATTTTTCCCTGAAGATTTCCAGTGTATTCCACAACGTTCCAAAAAGAATTTCCCCAAAATAGAGATTTTTAAAGCACTTAACATGGTGGTGTTTGTGGGCGAATCCATCATCCCCCAGCATAGGTGGGACAAGTAAAGCCAGACAAGGATGCCAATTCCTTGCCCTTGTCCCCAAGCAGCGGGACAGACAGACACACACACAAACACCCGTCATCACCATTCTAAGAGTTGACTCGCAAGTGATTTGTGATTACAAGGGTTTTCACAGTGGTTCCAATCTCTGGTGGGCACCAAAAGCCCACGGTGTGGGACCCCTTCCCAATGGAGGAGAGCTCTTTAGAGGTGGGGAGGGAGGGTTCGTGGGCAAGGAGGAGGGCCACACTGGACAGATGGGGTGACGGTTTCATTCCCTCCTTCCTGCCCTCCCCCACAGGGTCTTTGTCCTGCCTGGCTTTCTCATAACTCTCCATCCTCCTCCTTTCAATTGGAGTCACCTCTACCAGACTTCACACTTTCGATGGGGGTTCATTGGGGAGCCAGGGGCGCACTGGAAGTGTTCTGAGAACTCCTTGGAGTTGGAGACGGTGCCGATGACTCGGAAGCGAGAGGGGCTGTGGGGATCTGTGATGAGGCCTTCGTGGGAGCTCTCAGGGGTACGGACCGAGCACCAGACCTGCGTAGGAGGAAACAAGACAGAGGCCAAGGTGACTAGAGAAGGGGAGAGAAGCAGGGCAGCTTGAGGGGAAAGGCAGAATGCTTTCTTTTCCTGCTCTGAAGTCTCAGGAGGAGGGGAGGCAATATGACATAATGGCAAACATCTAGAGTCGTGGGTCCTGGGTGCAAATCTCAGCTCTTTTTAAACCCAAGTTATCCTATTTTACCTTTTACCACCCAAGTATCCTATTTGCCTTCAAGGGTCTCCCAGAGCCCCTACTCTGCTCATTCTCCCTACACTGGATCTCAGGGATTGCCTTGGTTGTGCCTGGCAGACATCTGCTCAAGACAGTCTTGCAGACGAGAGACCAATGAACCCACCTGAGCGAACCCAAGGAAGAAGAGCTGGTTGTTGGTGAGGCCAAGGGTTGGCAGTGTCTCTTCCTCCCCGTTCTTCTGCACCCAGTTCTGATAGGCCTGTGAGGGGTCAGAGAAGAAATCTCAGTGGTCATGGAGGACAGAGGGCCGAGGTCATAGCAGCTATGGTGGAGGAGGGCTCATTCACTCATTCATTCAGCAAACATTTGGCAAGCTCTGTGCCAAGTGCTGGACATGCAAAGATGAAAACCAATGATCTCTGCCCACCAGGAGCTTGTAGGCTAATTTTAAATCAGTTAATTCACAGGTACCAAATGCCTCTAGGTGACAAATGCTGGGGAAACAAATCCAGAAATGTCATCCTGGCCTCCTCTCTTATATCCCCCACATCTAAACTGTTATTTAGAAACTATCCTTTATATATGTTCCCCTCTCGCTACTCACACTTTAATTTAGGCCCTCTAGACTGGAGATGTCAACAGATGGCCCATGGGCCCCTAAAGTGGCCCACCACACTCCCAAATGCAGCCTGAACCAGATTAAAATGTAATTGTGAAAGTTTATAAAATGAATAAAGGTATGATAAAACACAGATAAGTACATAAGAAAACTAAGTTACTATGCACCTTACGAATATACAGGGACCCTTATGTGTGGTTTAGTGTTCCTCTTATTTGAGTTTGATATCATTGCTATAGACTTAAAAAAATTACTCCTTGTTATTCCGAGTTTGACAAATACCAACAAATATGAACATTTCAATAGACAAAGAAGAGTGGAAAAAGAAGATTGTATACAAAACCATGAATCCCTGCTATGGCTAGCTTGTCTGCTTTTAAAAAGATAGCACTGAGAAAAAAGAAAGAGAAAAATTGAGAAGGGAGGAAGAAAGAAAGGAAAAAAGGAAGGGAGAATGGAAAAAAAGAAGGAAGAAAGAAAGGAAGAAAGAAAAAGCAATTACTGCATAACAGAAATCCAGAATCTTTGTTCTACTTTGTATATAGAAATACTAATTTTTTGTTGTTTATTAATTCCAGAACTTTAAAAAATGTATTAAAGCAAGGTGGGAAGCCCTTTTCAGGCAAAAAAAAATTTTTTAAGATATCACATATCCAACAGGTTAATTTCAAAGTTGTCCTGCTAATCTGTGCTCCCTCTGAACCCCTTCTGTCTTCCTCTGTGCCTTTAAATGATTCATCAGTGCTCTTTTCTTCCCCTTTATCTTTTTTGGGCACCTCTATCACTACTTAACTCACTCCCCTCTAACTAAAAAAAAATTAATGGAAGTATGTTTTGCTTGATAATACATGCAATAATACATATCTCAGATCAAATTGCTTGCCATCTCTGAAGGGGGGAAGGAGACAATTTGGATTTTATTTAAAAAAAATTAACTTTCTCTTATAATGAATGAGTGAAGTCAATCAAAATAAATCCATCCAAAATCTAAGTCCCAAAGTGTTTGTTTCATGATATTGAGCATTAGAGTCATCATAGAGCCCTGAAAATTTCAAGTTGAAGGGAAAACTCTGTTAGATTTATGGCTTAGGAAGGTTTTTTCCTTTTTCTTTTTCTCTCCCACTTCCTTCTCTCTTTCCTCCCTTTCTTGCTAACTCTTTCACTCTTTGCTGCCTTTTCTCCTGGTTATTCACTATACGCCTGAAATCCCCAGGAAAATCTCTTGGGGTCTCCAGCAATGATTTCTGAGCTTGTCAGGAGAGGGAAATGATGGCAGTGGCTCTCGATAGGACTCCTATCTTCTGCTCCCCAACTTTCCAACCTTTCTCAGACAACCCAAGAGGGTTCAAAGAAAATGAGAATCCTGCTCCCTGATGTGGATAGCAACTGGAGGGAGGGGAATGATGGTTGCTATATTTACTTTTCAGCCTGTAGCAGCTTCCCCAAATCTGTTTATTTGTGTCTTTCTGGGGCTCATAAGGCCATACCTCATGCTCTACCCTTTCTCTGGAACCCTCTATAGCTGGAATTTTCCATCCTAAAAATGTCCACTGTGGGAAACTTCTTCCTTTTCGATGCTCCCATGTGTTCCAGCTCCTCAAATTAGGCATTCCTTTGTGAAAATTAAAATGCACCAGATATAAAGACCTAGTGCTTTTGGCATCTTTGGCCAGCCTGCCTTCTTGTACATTCCTCAATTTAATCTATTAAAAGGCAGAGGGGTGCAGTAGATAGAAAACAGGCTGTGGATTAAGGAAACCCTGGGTTCAAATCCTGCTTTGAACACATGCTGACTTTGATTTAGGCAAATCACTTGGCGCCTCTCTCTCTCTCTCTCTCTCCTTTCTTTTATTGCCCTTATTTTTTTTTCTAACCCTTACTTTCTTTCCTAATAACAACCCTAAGACAGAAGGGCAAGGAATAGGCAATTGGTATTATGTGACTTGCCCAGGGTCACAAGCTAGGATATCACTGAGGTCACATTTGAACCCAGGACTTCCCTCCTCCAAGCATGAAAGGCTCTATCCACTAAGCCATGTAGCTACCCTAATCCCTGTCCTCTTTCCACTGTACCAAGCTGCCTCTCATAAACGTCCTTAACAAAGCTGACCTAGGACACTGTTCTCTATCATTTTAATGTATTAGTCATCTAATATTATATATTATACATACAGGAGTATATTGTCTACCCCTCTCCTGGAGAGTCGGCTGCATGAGGGCAGAAACCATACCTATATTTGTCCCCCCAATGCCTAGCTTGCCCCACACTAAGCAGTTAATAAATACTTATTGATTTGGGCCAGCTGGGGAGCACAGTGGATAGAATACCAGACCTGGAATTGGGATGACTTGGGTTCAAATCTAGCTTCAAGCACTCCTGAGCTGTGTGACCCTGGGCAAGTCACTTAACCCCAATTGCCTGGCCCTTACTGTTTGTCTGACCTAGAATTGATGGTAAGGGTTTAAAAAAATCCTTATTGACTTGAAATATTTAAGAACTCTGCTTAAGCTCTGACCAAATATGATTAGAGAAGACCCAAAAGGAAGCCTCTGGACTGAGAGTTGATGGACTCAGGGTGTAGCATGAGAAATATAATTTTGGACATGGCCAATGGGAGAATCTGTTTTGTTTGACTGCATATTTGTTGCCAGGGTTTTTTTTCTCCCCTGCAATGAAGGGGAGGAAAATAAATTAGATTTTTGTTCAATTAAAAAAATTCAAGTTAAGTCTCTCCCCTCTCTTCCAAATAAACAACTACTTATTGATTGAATGATTGATTTTCCTCAGGGCCAAGCACAATGAAAGCACCTAGCAGATTTTTGTTAGAGGAATGTCTTAGCCTTCCCAGTAGACTTTGCAAAAAGGCAAGAAGCTGCTATATCCCAGGGGGAAAAAAAAAGATCCACATGTACAAAAATATTTATAGAGTCAACGAGAATGACTAAGCTATTCTGAGTTGTATGAATATTCAAACCAACTACAAAGGACCTATGAAGAAAGATGCCATCCATTTCCAGAGAAAACTGATAGAGGGAATTATGGTTTTTTTTTTGTTTGTTTGTTTTTAAACCCTTACCTTCCATTAATTCTAAAATGGAAGAGTGGCAAGGGCTAGGCAATTGGGATTAAGTGACTTGCCCAGGGTCGAAAAGCTAGGACTTGTCTGAAGTCATATTTGAACCCAGGACCTCCCAACTCCGAGCCTGGCGCTATCCATTGTACTTCTTAGCTGTCCTGGGACTATGTACCATATACTTTCACACACACACATCTGTGTCAAATGTTGGCCTTCTCTAGGGTGGCTTTGGGAGGGGATGAGGGAAAACAGCTTGGAACTCAAATGTAACCAAAAAATAAAATAAATGTATTAAGTAATTAAATTAAATTAAAATTTAATTAATTCTCTAATTAGAGATTAAATGAAAAAATAAACTACATTTAATAAAAA
>NW_025373805.1:0-1352 GCF_016433145.1 Gracilinanus agilis
CTCTCTCTCTCTCTCTCTCTCTCTCTTCTACAACATTTTAAAGAACCCTGAAACTGGTAATAAAGAAGTAAGTTTGAGGGATTTTGATGTGCTGAATTTGAGTTTTTTAATGACAGCTTATTTCCTTATGTCTGCTAGGCAACACTACTCTATACAAGACCACAGGACTTAAAGACAAGGATGCCCAGTCTTTTCATTGGTAACCATGTGTTGGTACCAAATAAAAGAGAAATTAATTTCCCAAGGGAGAAGAAACCATCAATCAATTTCTTTGAACTTGCAACTACCCCTGTGTGTCCAAATATCTCCAACACTATTGAAACCTTCTAAATCATATTAATTTTAAGGTGACTGATAAATATACACTATGAATCTCTCCTTTGGGTGGTGATAGGGAAGGAAGAATTCTGCTGGTCCATTGCAAAATCAAATCCCTGCCCAAACTTGAAAATGGCATCTCTGTGTCCTATTCCTCCTTCCTACCAAGGCTGCCTGTGCTTTTTATTGGTTCATATGTTTCAATTAACCCAAATGTGATAGCTTGTCAGTATCTCATTCTGAGCGATAAATTTGTCATAAGAAAGAGCTGAAATGGTCAAGTTTCAGCTCCTGTTGTTTTATTGTTTCTTCCCTAGGCCTGAGTCTGCTACTGGGGAATATGCACTTTAGGGAGCAGCTGCTGGGATACATTTTATGGAGAAATATTTTAAGAATTTCCTTTTTAATTTTCTTCCTATTATGCATATTATTGCTTTTCAGGGTAAGAAAGGAAGAGAACAGATGGAAAAAGAGGGGGAGAAAGGATGATATGTAAGATCATATACACTTATGCATCATCTATATTTTATGTGGGTGTGTATACACACACACACACACACACACACACACACACATACTATGTTTAGACTCTTCTGCCAAGAAAATATTCTGGTAAATATTCTACCACTTGTTAAAATGATCATCTCATCTTCTTTAAAGGATTATTTGGCCTAATTACTTAGATTTAAGCATTCCTTCATTTAGACATACAGTATAAACCTTGTCATCTGAATCAGCTTGCCATTGTTTTAATGTTATATTGACTATGGGAATTGGCTTTGCTTGGCTGTACATATTCATTAAAAGGGTTTCTTTTTTGAAAATTTCAATTGGAGATGGGGCGGGGGGGGGGGGAAGGAGAGGGGAGCTAAGAGTACAAAAGACAAAAAGAGAGAAAGAATATCCCTGAAGCATTTTTAATGAATATAAGAGAAGAGAAAGAAGACCAGAAAAAAAATCACAGACAAGTAGGACAGCATTGACACTTACATGTTGAATATATATATGTGTATATATGTATATATATATATATG
>NW_025373806.1:0-3135 GCF_016433145.1 Gracilinanus agilis
GAGGAAGAGAGAGGGGGAGGGGGAGGGAGGGAGAGAGGGGGCAAAGAGAGGAGAGGAAGAGGGGGGAAGGTGGCAGAGAGACAGACAGACACAGAGGGAGAGGAGGGACAGACAGAATGTGTAGCTGCTGTGCTGGGATGGGGCTGCCCCCCTTTCCTGGTTCTCTGCTCCCTAGAGGGAGGCGGGGAGATGGGACACCTCAGGAGACCGGCTAACAGACACAAAGCACTGATTTAAGATCTTTTAAAGATTGACTGAGGGTTTCCCATTTTTAACAAGCTGTATAAAATACATGGGGGGGGGGAGCAAGGAGGGAAAGGGGAACCAAAGCACTAGGTTCCAGCTGCAGCTAGGCCACAGATAGCCATGTGGTCCAAAGCGAGATCCCAGGACCCTAAGACTACCTGCCCCCATCCCAGACCCACTGTCCTTGGGGTGGGGGCTGAGCTCCCAGGGTGACGGCCCCCACCTTAGCCATGACCTGGGAAGAAGAGCTGAGCACACCTGCAGCCTGAACCTTAGGACCAGGTGAAAGGTGGCTCCCAAGGAAAGCCCTAAAAAGGCCCCTGCTGGCCTTGCCCTCCCCTCTGGCCATCCTCTCTAGCTCCTGACAGCCAAGGTAAGCCCTGGCTGGCCAGGCCCACAGCCCAGGGACGGTGGGGACCGGCATGGGTAGAGGAAGCAACTGCTGCCAAGACCATAGCCGAGATCCCACTGAACTGGGAGGTGAGGCCGGCAATGGTGGCAGTTCTGATTGGGCCCTTTGTGGCCTCTGGCCTGGGTTAGGGCAAAGACAGACACAGCCTCCAAAGGAGAGGCACGAATGACAGGCAAGGGATAGGGAGATGAGAGGCCAAATGGGGCAGGACGGCAGGGCTCCCCAACAAGATTTGTTCCACAGAGGCCTGGGCTGCCCTGGGAGATGGTGAGCTCCCTTTGGTGAAGGTCTCCAAATATCAGGGATTCCCCATGGTCAGAGGCGCCCTGTGGTGGCCTGGGCTGCCACAGGAGGTGGTGAGCCCCCCTTCATCGAAGGGCTCCAAGCACAGGCTGGATGGGCGCTTTGCACAGGGGCCGACTCCTTCTGACTAGACATCTTTGAGGATTCCTCCAGCTCTGAAATTCTTGGATGGAATTCTTGAAATTCTGGCCAGGAGGCAGAGGCAGAGGCAGAATGGTGTGAAGGGGGCCCTGCATTTGCAGTTAGGTGGCCTGAATTCAAATCCTGACAAGCCCACTGGACTTCCTCTGCCCCGCTATGGTCTTGGGTGTTGGTTTCTGTGGAGGGTCGCAGCTCCTTCTGCTTCGCTTCCTGTGGTCTAATGATCATGGGGGCCAGGGAGGGACCCGGGCCCTGAGGGAAGCCACCCTCCACAATGGGACGGCTGCACATGCGGCAGGCCTGGAAACCTGCCCTGGGCTCTGGGAGGGGGCAGAGTGGAAGGAGCCCCTTAAGAGCCCTCTTTGGCTCTTCCAGGGCCAGGCGACGGAGGGAGGCCGGCACAGACCCTGTAGCCAGCTGAGATCCAGGACACAGCTGGGGCCCAGGGCAGAGGTCGGGAGAGGCCCAGACCCCATGGGGGAGACGGGGGGAGCCCCGAGCAGCACGTTTTAGAACAGCTGTGGACGGGGAAGGACCCTGGGTTGGGACCACAGGAGGAGGGCTGGGAGAGAAGGCTCAGGTCAGATGTGTCCAAGTGCCCGAGGCCCGGACTGTGGGGGCCGGACGAGCCGTGGTCTGCCTGACCTCGGAGGGGCCCGGGGGCTGACTTAGGCATGATGTCAGGGCTGGCCCACAGTGGATTGTGAGTTAATGAGCTCCCCACCACTGGGAGGCTACAAGTCCCCGGGAGGCTGCTGTGTTGACTTCCTAGGATGGGTCGGAGGGGAGTCCTGGGGTCCGCACGGGCAGTCAGCTAGACCAGGAGGTGGGTCCAGGGTCCGGCGAGGCACGGCCAGGCAGCACCTCCACATCCACCACGGGCTTTCTTATGGGGCCTTAATTAACTGCGTACAGCTGCCTCCATCTTGTTGAGTTTTAATTCAATTAAATGAGCAGATTCCTTCCTGGTGGCACAGACAGCGGCTGGCGAATAGTCCCGGCTGGTCTCCTCCCTCCGTCTTGGGGGCACGGCCAGCCTCCCCAGCCTGCCAGGGTGGGAGGACCGAGCGAGCTCCCCTCCCCATCCGAGGCTCGGGCCTGGTCAGCGTCTGTCCACATGGAGCCGCTGGAAGGCTGGACGAGGGCGGCTACTCCCCGACCTCTGCGGGGAGGCCTGCTCTGAGGCTGGAGGACTGTCCGTGGGGGCTTCCACGCCCTGCGCCTGCTCTCAAGGCCGGAGCCTGGCCCTTCCCCTGGAGGGTAATCAGGAGGGCTTCTGGCCTGGCCACAGCCCCGCAGAGGGGTCCCACGCTTCAGCCGGCCTCCCTCCCCAGAGCTGCAAGGGGAGGCTCTAACACGCTCTTGGCTTGACCGCCTGGGCGGAGAGCGGAGGCTGCGATGTGTCTGGACTTCCTCGGGCCCCACACGGCCCAGGACGTGGCAGGCCGAGACCACAGCATCACCCGGGAGCGGACGCCGGCCCGGCCCGGAGGCTCAGGGCTGACCCTGCCACGGACGAGGAGGCTGGCTACGCCCCCCCACCCTCGATCCCAGCCCTCCCTCCAGGCAGCGGGTCCCCCGGGCCGCGGACAGCGCACGGTCCTGCCGCCTCTGACCGTGAGGCTCCCTTCACCCACGCGCCGAAGGGCGGCTCGCCGGGCCGCCCCCGCCGCTCATCCCAGCAGGGGAGTCCGGCAGGAGCGCGGCGAGGGAGGAGGAAGCCCAGAGCTGGACACACACGACGTGGGGAGGCTCGTGGGGAGGCCGCCGGCCCCGGGACTCACGTACCTGAGCGCAGCTGCTTAATGCGGCCGTTGCTAGACGCCGGGTCCACGGGCAGGAAGTCCTTGAACCAGGAGATCTCGGGGTCGGGGTTGCCCCCCGCAGCGCACAGCATGGTGGCCGTCCTGGCCTTCTCCACCACCTTCAGTTGGGGCCCCATGTCGATGGTGGGGAAGCCATGGGGCAGCTGATCCTCTGTGGGGGCAAAGCAGACGCGTCCGTGAGCAGCTGCCCCACCGTCAGGGGGCCCG
>NW_025373807.1:0-1645 GCF_016433145.1 Gracilinanus agilis
ATATATATATTTAGTGTATTCTCAGAATCATTTTAACTTGACTACTTCTCTATACTGTGCTGCCTCTATCCCTTGCATGAGAATGGCTTAATAGTAGAGAAGTAAAATGCATTTTTGTTCACAAGCATAGTATCAGGAAGATGAATGTGTTTTATATCTTCAAGGTCCTGAGAGTGTTTATCCTAGAGCTTATTTAGGGATTTAAAGAAACAGCCATTTGGCTTCCATATCTCCCATGGAAACTGATACTGTTACCATTTTTTTTAAGCTAAGTCATAAAAGGTAAAGCAATGTAGCACTTGAATATCATCCCATTTTCTAGAAAGACCTGCAAATTTAACTGCACTGTCATGGATTTATACCTAGTCCTTAAGATAAGTGCAAGCCAGTACTACAAAGCCATAAATTGATGAGTGAAACAGTGCACTCTTATTTTGGGTGAGTACAATATCTTTTCTGAGATTCTCAGACCTTAACTTTATATTCCATTATGTACGATTGCAATTCTCCTTACTCCATTTCTCACATGTTACACTTAGCTAATGTTTCATTCTGCCTTGCACTTATGAATATTAGCAAAATCCTATATTAGAAAGCACAGCAGTCTGGGAATCAAGGAACTATGTTCTTGTACTGATTGTGCCAATTTCTCTGGGCCTTGCTTTCCTCATGTCAAAAATGAAGAAAATTAGACTTATTAATCTGTCTTGATTCTTGGTTTTTAAACTTTCATAATTTTGTAGTTATATTTCTTTTATCTAAAAATGTCAACTACTTTGCTCCTACTGCCTCAAAACCATTTTGTTTTTAATATTTCTTTGATACCTTTTGTTTTTTTCTATTATTCATTTGCTAATTGCACCCAATTCTTATTGAACTTTTAAAAGAGAAAAAAAAGTTGAGCAAAACTGATCAATGTAGTGACTATATCTGATTGTATACCAGTGGTGGTAAATTGAAACAAATCCTGAAGACTCCATATTTACTTAAAAATTCAGATTAACATTATCTATGTTCTATTTTGTTTTTATTTATTTTAAAAAATATTTCCCAACTACATTTTAATTTGAATCAGGTTGCACTCAGGGTGTTGTGTCCACATATTCCAGTGTGGCTGCAAGTTTGACACCTGTGGTATATATCATAACCTATGAACATTGCACCTCCACCTCTCTTCTGAAAGAAGATGTATTTCTTCAACAATTTTCAGGGACTGAGATAGGTCATTACTAAAAATCAGAGTTCAGAAGCCCTTTAGTGTTTTTTATTATTGTAATCGTAGTTTATATTATTCTCCTGATTCTCCTTACTTGGTTCCTTCATTATCAGGCTCATAAACTCTTACTTAGGCAGCTACATTCATAGTGCCGTATCAACTGAAATCATAAAAGGAAAGCACTTTGCAAACTTTAAAACTTTAAGACAAAACATAAATGTTAGCTTTTGGTATTATCACTCCCTTGCTTCCCTGTTCACTGCAAGAATTTTTTTTTTTGTTTCTTTTTTGGATTTTTTTATGGAACCATAATACCTCATTGTGTTCTTATGCCACCATTTGTTTAGATATTGCTGAATTTATGGGCACCAACTTTGCTTCTAGTTTTTTTTCTTATAAGTTTATCAGTGTCAAAAGTGTCTATCATTG
>NW_025373808.1:0-2546 GCF_016433145.1 Gracilinanus agilis
ATGTATATGTATATATACACTCCAATCCTTTCGGACAGTTGAAGAAACCAAGGCCCGGAGAGCGGTCTGGTGAAGGAGAGGAGGAATACGCGGAGCCGGGCGCAAGAAGGCAGAAGAGCCACAGCCCAGCATGAAAAAGGACCAGAAGGAGAGAAGGGTGTCCGGGCTGCTGCTCCCTTACCTGGGCTCTGCAGGTTGTCAGGGTGGGAGGCAGAGCGATGGGCCGGAGGCCGGGGCTGCTTAGGGATCCATACCCCTCCCGCGATCCCCGACGACGATGGCCACAGCCTGACCTTCCCTCTCATGGACAGACTGCGCGGCACCTGGCCCAGCCCGGGTCGGGCTGCTCAAGCCGGGTCGGTCCCCGCCCTCGCCGGCCGAGGGAGGAGCTGAGCCGGGGCGGGCCGGCAGGGGAGGCGGGAAGGTCCAGCTCGCCCTCTTCCCTGAGGCCAGACCGGTACTGTGAGTTGGGGAGGCGGGAGGAATTGGTATTGACCATGGGGGACACTCCCTAGACTGGCAAGCCCCCCCCCCCCCAAGAGGTCATTTCCTGCCTCCCTTAGCCTTTAGTCAGATTCTCATCCAAACTCTGGCTCCCACCTGAGGATTCTTTCCCAGCCTGCGGGGAGTAAGAATCTCGGGCAAAGCTTACATCTTAATTCTCCTTAGAGTCCTACAACTTCTGGCCCCACTCCGCAACGGAGTTTGGGGGTAGGGTGGGGAGAAAGAGGCGTCCTCAGATTGAGGAGGCAGAATGGAACAGGGAAAAGCATACTGACCTTGAATTGAGAAGTCCTGGTTTCAAATTTCTCTTCTAACACTACCAGCATTACCTTAAACAAGTCACTTGTCTCAAGTTTACTCTTCGATTTAAAAAGTAATAGTTTTTTTTAAAAAAGTTTTTTAAGGAACATTGACTGTGATGATTTCTGATTTTTCTTTAAGCTTTAGATTTAGGAACCTAGAGGAAGGGCGGGATGACACAGGAAGCATAGACCTTGAAATGCATTCCTGATCCGTCTCATATTGTGGGTGTCTATTGCTTCGAATACAGGTCTTCTCCAAAACTAAAATCAGGGAGGAGTATGTGCATTTTTTGCTGATCAGTCGGATCTGACTCTGACTGTGTGGACCAACTGGGTTTTCTTGGCAAAGATACTGGAGTGGTTTGCCATTTTCTTCCCCAATTTTATACAAGTCGGGGATTAAGCGGCTTACCCGGGGTCACACAGTTAGTGGGTGTTTGAAATCAAGTTTGAACTCTGGTCTTTTTGAAACCAAACCCAGCACTCTATCCTATGATGGATTCCTGATCTTATCTAAGTACTCCTTCCAACAGCAGTCTACAATGGATACCTGCCACCAACCATCAGCATGAATCTTGTCCAAGACTGCCCATAAATTCTCCAATAGAGATGATTTTGAGATCAGACTTGTGGTCCTCATTTTTTTTAATGTGTTGGTAACTGTATTTTAATATAATTGGTTTCCTTTATAACCCCACAGGTTTTATTTTTTCTTTAAAACATTCTTTAAAATGTTCTTTAACAACATTATTCTGAGAAGGGATGGTAGGCTTCCCTGGATTGCCTAAGGGGCCTATGAACCCCCAAATTGTGATTAAGAGCTTCTGTTCTAGATCTTGTGATATTCTCTAAATACCCAATTAGTTCTATTCTATATTGCAAGGCCACTTCCCCTTTTGAGTCCCCTCCCCCTTTTATAGAAGCCAGGTTGAGGAAATTATGGCCTTTATTCTGAACAAGATGATAAAGGGGTGAGGAAGCAGACAGCCCAAATACAGTACAGGAAAACAGCAATGTCTTGCCCATGGGGTTTGATAAGATTGCCTTCTTATCTTCTGTTCCCCAGAAGGAAAACTGAAGACTTACTGGGGAGAAAGTTGTAAATAAAGCACATCTCGGGGGTTGAAGGTGCCCTAGAAATGTGCCATGGACCACACTGCCATAAAAAAAAGGCAAGGGGGGCAGCTGGGTAGCTCAGTGGAATGAGAGCCAGGCCTAGAGATGGGAGGTCCTGGGTTCAAATTTGACCTCAGTCACTTCCTAGCTTTGTGGCCCTGGTCAAGTCACTTAACTTCCATTGCCTAGCCCTTATCGCTCTTCTGCCTTGGAACCAATACATAATATTGACTCTAAGGTGAAAGGTAAGGGTTTTTATAAATAAATGAATAAAATCTATCTTCAGGATCAGCAATCACCCTGAGGGAAGTGGATAGACCCTCTCAGCTACCTACCCCACCACCAGCAGAGAGATTTGAGATCCTTCCTTGGCAGGAAGTCTCCTACCTAGGAAATTAAGGTGAATTTATCTCATTACTTTTTCCTCCCCCTCAGTAAGTAGTGAAATGAGTGAAAATGAACTCATAAAGAATATATCAAGGAAGCAACCACCAAAAATATAAAATAATTTCAATTTTAATATAGGAATTTATAATTTATGTATTATATATTTATATTATATTTGTATATCTTACATATAACTCTATGTAATATGTAATAATTATAAATATATTATAATATAGG
>NW_025373809.1:0-4840 GCF_016433145.1 Gracilinanus agilis
TTTTCTCTTCCCCTGTCCTTTCTTTCTCTCCTCCCCCCAACATTCTTCCAACATTATAAGGGTGGCTATAGACCACTAAACTCGGAGTCAGGCAGGCCTTAGTTCCACTCTTGCCTCATACTTACCAGCTGATCCTGGGCAAGTCACTTAACTTTTGTGCCTCAATTTTCTCTGATGAAAAATTGGGACAATAATAGCACCTACCCCTGGGTTTTTGTGGGGATCAAATGAAATGACATATAAAATGTTATCTGTGCCATAAGAAATGATGAACAAGATGACTACAAATTAATCTGGATTTACATGAAGTGATGCAAAGTGAAGTGAGCAGAACTAGGAGAATATTGTACACAGTAACAGCAATAACGTACAATGATCAACTGTGACTGACTCAATGCAAGGATCCAGGGCAATGCCAAGAGACTCATGACAGAAATGGCTGTCCTCATGTGTTTTTTCTCTCTAGTGTAAGCAATATGTGTCTTCTTTCACATGATGAACATGGAAATATGTATTGTATGATAACACGTGTCCAACCAATATCATATTACCTGCTCTCTTGGGGAGGGAGGAGAGGTAGGAGGGAGGAAGAGAACATGTATCACAAAATGTCAGAATATGATTATTAAAAATTGTATCAATGTGTTAAAAAACAAGCTACTTTGCAAACCTCAAAGTGTTATAAATGCTAGATTGATTATTATTATTGTTATGCATTTATTTATTCCCGATTCACCTACCTCCTTAGAATCCTCCCTTTACAACAAATAAAAATAGTCAGCTATACAGTTATTCAGTCAGCTCTTCAAATAGTTAAACTAATCAGCATGTTGTTTTTTTTTGTCTCTTCTTCACCAGCTTTCTCCTGAGGGTAGGAGGTGTACTTCACTATTACTCTCTTGAACTCACAAGTGGACACTGCATTGACCAGAGTTTTGATGGTTTTTTCCCTTTACATTTATCATCATCATTATGGAAATCATTCTTCCAGTTCTGCTGACATTAGTCCAGTTCATACAAATCTTCCTCAGTCTTTTACAGCTTCTAGTTATTGAGATATTTTTCTTGAAATTGAGCTAAAATCTGCCTCTTTGATTTCTTCCCTGTGCTTCTTCTTAATAGGATCAGGGTCATAAACTTTCATAAACTGGAAGAGACCTCTGTGGCCATTTAGTCTGACCCCTTCATTTTCCAGATGAGGAAACCGAGACCCAGAGAGAAATGATTTACCCAAGACTTAATCTCTTTTCCTTCTCTTTCTCCAGAAATAAAGACAAACACTAACAGCAACTCTCCTAACAAATATATGAGTAACCAAAAAACAAATATACAAGCAAACATATTCCCACATTGTCTGTATTCAAAAATATGTCTCATTCTGCATGTTGAATCCATTGCCTCTCATCAGTTCTCTGAAATCAAGACTGTTCATAGTCAGAGTTCTTAAGAATTCGGGAGTTGTTTTACAATATTGTTATTAGTATAAATTGTTTTTCTGGTTCTACTCACTTCACTTTGTATTCGTTCGTACAAGTCTTCTCAGGTTTCTTTCTTTTAAAACCCTTACCTTCTATCTTAGAGTCAATACTAAGAATTGGTTCCCAGGCAGAAGATTGGTAAAGGTTAGGCAATGGGGGTTAAGTGACTTGACCAGGGTCACACAGCTAGGAAGTTTTTGAAGTCAGATTTGAAGCCAGGACCTTCTGTTTTCAGGGCTGGCTTTCTATCCACCGAGCCACCTGGCTGTCCTCAAATGTGTCTTTTCTACCAGAGAGAAGAATTATGTTGGCTGCTGGAGGGGCTAGGGACATTCAAATGCTGAAGTCCTGGATTGTATCTTGTTTGGCAGGGTGTGGACACCTCCAGCTCATATTCTTGGTGTAAGGCTGAAGAGTGGGAGATTGAGAGGGGAGGGACTGTTCTTCTCTAGAAGGCTCATACCTAACAGCAGTGGGCTGGACCCTGGTTGGGGTCCCCATTCCCCCAAACATCATTCTGCTGATTTCAAATCAAAGTGCCCTTACGGGCTGACAGTCCTCAGGGGGTGAGGGAAGTCAGGGAGAAACATAGCAGCGTGGAGAGCATCCTAGCCATTCCTCAAAGCCCAACTCTTCTAGGGAACCTTTCTGGATCCCCTTAGGCTGTGGCAATCTTTCCTCTCAGAACTCCCACGACGCTTAGTTTTGGACCAGTCTAACCCACTTACTAATCTCCTAGCTTTGTGCCTTTGTTGAGGCTATGTATATCTCTCCTTCCCTTAGCACTGCCTGGAATACTCTCTCTTATCACCTCCTCAGCTGGGAACCCCTAGATCTCTTCAAGGCTTCCTATAAGAGGCTATTTCTGACTCCCCACATTGTTAGTTTCCACTCCCCTAAAATGGTGGTATATACTTTCCTGATATGCACTGATAGAAGTTTTCCCACTTGGAGTTTCCCATCAATGAGATCCCAGGTCCAAAGAATTAATAAAAGGAAAGTAAAAATTAGGAGACAATATAAGATCTGGAGTCAGGAAGACCCGAGTTCAGATCCAATTTTAGACACAAAGTATGAGACCCTGTTTGCCTCAGTTTCCTCAAGTGTCAAATGAGCCGGAGAAGGAACGGTAAACCACCTCAAATGGGGTCATGAAGAGTCAGACACAGCTGAACAACAATAAATCTGTGTGACCTTGGCTAAGGTACTTAACTTCTGTTTACCTCAGTTTCCTCAACTGTAAAATGGGGTTAATAACAGCACCTACCTGTAATAAGGAAAGTAAAATATTCAATGTAATAGTCATTAAAAAATAAAGATTGTGGTTGTCATTTATAAAATTAACTCTCAAGTCACAAGTCTGTCAGTAGCTCTTCACAATTAAGTTTTAATCAAAATGGAGATAAAGTAAAAAGAGGGAAATGTAGGAAGGATACAGAAAATATCACCTAGCTAAAATACCCTAAGCTGAATCAGGAAGCAGGAATCCGAAGCTCGCCAAGCTGCCAAAGTCTGCCAAAGCCTGGCAAAGCCCCAGCTCAGGTCTCTGTTCCACCAAAGAGCCAACAGAGAGAGAGCTCTGCCTCCTGCACACACCTTTCCATTTCTGTCTCCCTCCGCCATGCAATGTTTGCCCGCAAAATGGGATGCAAGGTAGGACGAGCCTGGGGAGTGGATTCTATCTACACATACCTCAAAGGGTTGTTATGAGGATCAAATGACACAATATTTATAAAGGGCTTAGCACAGTGCCTGGCACATGATAGGTGCTTAATAAATGTATTTATTGGGGCAGCCAAGCAATGAAGTAGGTAGAGCACCAGACCTGGAGCTGGAAGGACCTGGGTTCAAATTCCTAGCTATGGAACACTGGTCAATTCGCATGGCCCTCATTTCCTAGCCCTTGACACATTTCTGTCTTAGAATTGATACTAAGACAGAAGGTAGGGATTTCCCCTCTAAAACCTTTACCTTCTGCTTTAGAATCAATACTATGTAGCGGTAGAAGAGTGGCAGGGCGAGGCAATGGGGGTTAAGTGACTTGCCCAGGGTCACACAGCTAGGAAGTGTCCGAGGCTAGATTTGACCCCAGGACCTCCCATCTCTTGGCCTGGCTCTCAATCCACTGAGCTACCTGGCTGCCCCTTGAAGGTAGGGTTTTAAAAATATCTATTTCTTTATCAGTGTAATGCTATTCTCTCTATCCTACTTTGATGTTCCCTCCAACCTCCCCAGTAGAACATGAGCTCCTTGAGGTCAGGCATTGTTTCTTGACTTTGTCTCTGTAGTATATAGCTCCAACCAAGTGCCTGCTGAAAACATGTGCATTATCGTTGTGTGTGTGTTTGCATCTTGTCCCCGGAGGCAGGGACTGTGCCTTATCTAAACATCCTATTTCCATCAGCGTTTTCTGTGCCTAATAAACCCTAAAAAAAAATTTGTGGTTATCTGTCTCATCTCGGAGCCTCTGCTGAAGTCCTTTTCTGGTGCTTTGTCACGCCAGGGTGGTGGCCCTGGTTTCCCAAAGCAAGTGTTGGCAGGTGTTAGCAAACTGGAAAGTCCTGGAAAAGGATGGGCTGGGTGTTGAGACTCTCCACGTGTCCTGGAGGACCGACCAGCTGAGCGAAATTCAGAGGATGCAGTGAGATGGAATTTTCAACCGTAGGGACTCTCCAAGACCAGCTTCGGGGACACACGGAGGGTACGATCTGCCTTGGTATGGGGGAGCCCCGAGGAGATCCTAGGGAGACTCAGTACTCCCACCAGGGGCTCCCCAGAATGTCAAAGTTGGAGAAGTTGTCCCGGCTAAATGTCCCCAAATGAGGTCTCAAGACATGGGCTTGGTGTGTCTGGGAGCCAGAGCAGGAAAGGAGCTTGTATGTTAGTCAGCCAGCATTTATTTAATTTTTGAATCTTCACCTTCTGTCTTGGAATTGATATTAATTATGATTCCGGGGTAGAAGAGTGGTGCTTACTAAATGCATGGGTGTGTGTGTGTGTGTGTGTCTGGTAACACAATGGATAAGCAGTAAGGGTCAAGTGACTTGCTCAGGGTCACTCAACTAGGAAGTGTCATTAGATTTAAACCCAGGACCTTGCAACTCCATATCTTGTGCTCTATACATTGTGCTACCTGACCCACCCTCCATGCATTTAGTAAGCGCCTATTGTGTGTCAGGGACTGTGCTAAGCACTTTACAAATATTATCTCATATTATCAGAATCTCACAGCAAGGGAGTGTCTGAGATTTGAACCCAGGATTGCCTGTCTCCAGGCTTGGCTCTCTATCCATTGAGTCACCTCGATGCCCCTCAACCATAACTCTTATTATGATCCAGATACTAGGTATATATATATATAT
>NW_025373810.1:0-2928 GCF_016433145.1 Gracilinanus agilis
CCAGTAATCCCTCATAGTGTACTCCAATTATCCCCATAACAGTCTGGCGAGCCAAGTCATATGAAACCTACTATCTTCTGAAGAAAAAGAAAATGAATTTCACAAGAATGATTTTTGTATTAAGCAGTCTGTCACTGCTTATTTAGTCTTTTATGCAGGGACTTTATACATTTTGGCTAATAAAAGTACCAAACTTGATACAACAATTAATTGAAATCTATGACTATTACAAATGGTTTGCATTCACTTTAGCTGAATGCTTATGCTTCATACCAACAGCAATTGTTCTGTCTCTATGGCATTTTTTGGCAATTTCAAAAATGGTCCTGACTCATCTATTTAATTATTATAAGGTATCTCATCCAAAACAAGATAATGATAGCAAGGAACTAGTAGAAAACATCAAACTACTGTTCCAGGTGTTGAGGCAAATACGTGAAGGAAAGGAAATCGATAAGCATACTATCTTGCAACTTGAAATTGTAGAATCAAAGTTTTGGGGGCAAAAGGAACCAGAAAAAGAACAACCAATTCAGAATGCAGTGGTCTCTGTGCTACCAATAGTAGATGGGACTATTGTGCAACCTCGTGAGGGGGGTGGTGCATGTCAAAACATACAAGGCATTCACTCCTAGTGATATGAAGGTTTTAAAACGCCATTTCCCCAGATTCTACGAAAAGCCTTACAAGAGCCTAAAAGAATTAAAACGGGTGTTCACACTTTTTAACCCTAGTTTTGATGATGTCGAATTTCTTTTGGGGGAATTTTACACTCCCTCGGAAAAGGAAAAATTCCTGACTGAAACTAGGATGAACCCCAATTTAGAATCATGGCCATTAGTACATCAAGATCTAGATTTCACTCAACACGTAAACATGAGGTACTTGTTAAGATGCAGGGCTGATCGTATCGAAGCAATGAGATCATTTGCAAAAAGGCCAAATGCTTGGCAGAAATTTGAGAAACTGAGGCAAGGGGAAGAACACCGGAGCAGTTTTCTAGACAGAGTTATTGAAACAGCAGAAACGATATTAGGACTGAGAGACACTCATGCCCAGGATACAATTGATCATATAAGGAGGCAATTTGTAAAGGGAACCTCAATCCCAATACAAAATTATTTCAGGCAAAATTGTCCACAGTGGGAATCATTACCACGGGAGGATATTAGGAATCATGCAGCATATATACATGATTCCAAACAGAAAGAAGTGAGAATGGCTAGGCAATCTGACAATGAAAAAGATGAGATCATAGCAGACTTGAAAAGGCAATTAAAACAGTCGAAACGGGAGAAAGAAATTGAAGAGGTGAAGAATTTTGCTCTTCAAATGAGTAGAAATCAATTTAGACAACCTGCCAACAGCACCCCAAAATCAAAATCAGCACCCCGATGCTACTTGTGTGGGAAGATTGGGCACGTGATTCGTTTTTGTAGATTTAAGCAACAAATAGATTTTTCAAAACCCAATAATCAAAGAGATAATAGAAAAACATTTTATAATTCAAAATGGGCTAGGAATAATGAATGAAAAAGGCATGATGAAAAACATGAGGATACTTGCTGCAATCATACATGCAAAAAGTAGTCAAACACCTTCGTTAGATGATATGGAGAGATATATACAAATGGGAATGAAACCGAAAAAATCATTATGAATCGAGATTTCTAATTTAAAACCTTTCAATCAGTGTAATTTGGGTGTCGCAGAGTCTAAGAGAAATGAGGAAAGCAAAATGAGAAATCAGGGCAAAATAGAAAAAGTGTCTAAAGTAATCTACACAGAGGATACACATAGGTCTGTGGTAGATAATGAGCAATGGGAAGAAATAATGCAAATGCGCAAAGAAATCTTTGGCATTAAGGAGGATGATTATATAAGGGATCAGCTTTCTCATTCCATATCACACACATTGGGTGGGAAGCATGAATCAAACCATTGCAAACAATCACATCACGAGAGTTTGCAAACGGGTTTAGAATCATCAAAAAATAAAATTCCTCTCGTTATTCCAAGTATAAGGCAAAGGTACAACTTGGATAAGGAACAATATGACGAGGATTTACCAAGTTTCCAGAAAGGAACACTTTCAGTAACCTCGGGGGAATTAGATGCAAGGATTCTTTCCCATGCAATTACTTTAGACACAATGTCACAGTTAGAGGTTAAAGAGCAAGAAAGTCTAGATGTTGGCAAGAACTTGATTTTAAAAAAACGACCCACTGATTTAAGAGATGATAGCAACAGTGTAGGAAAGTCAAAATCCACCTTTTTCAACCCCTTAGCTACAGAATTTCATCCTAAACTTTGGGGAAGAGATAGGGAACAGTTGTCTTCTTCTGAAATCAGTGTGACTAAGCATAACATCAAGACTGTTGCTGTGATTGATAATAAAAATCATCTAATGTCAGTCACAAAAACAGTAGGGCAAAATAGGGAACATCAGTCAGCTTTTGAATCAGTAGTTGAACCTGAAGTGTTGAAGGGAACACAATCTAACTATCAAACAATCCCGGAGACTACTGAAGGAGAGATTGCTGATTTGTGGCTTGACAGTTCTTTAAAGAGCAGAGTGGAAGATAAAGCAAATCAAACTTTCATTTCTGAAGCCCTTAATGAAAGCCAACATGGAATCTGCAATAATGACAATGACTTACAAGCTCTAAATGAGAGTATGCTCTTTAAGCCTGCTTTCTGTAATCCTGCTTCTAAACTGAACTTGCCTAATGGTGCTATAGGAAGTTTGGTTTTAGAGACAAAAGACCATACGCAACACAGAATCAATGACAAGTGTACACAAAATACTGAGGATTCTTTACTACCCTTAGTGCCAGTGAAGTCCAATGACAGTAGAGAACCCTTAGTTACTCTAGAAATCGGGGGAGTACACTATGAGGGATTACTGGACATGGGGCAACTTGTTCC
>NW_025373811.1:0-3940 GCF_016433145.1 Gracilinanus agilis
TGTTACAGTAGCCTCTTAGGAAGGTAGATCATGATGAATAAAAACAGGATATGTTGAGGGCATCAGGCAAGTACCTCGATATCATATGACAACTGACTTGCTCAATATTATAAGTAATTCCATGTAGAATGGACGGTCTGATGGTGGGAAGATCCTCAATCACAATCACCTTTCCATCTCTACTTTTTCCCCTATCCCTGGTTGGGAAGGCCCAGAATCCAACAGAAATGTTATACTGTTCTCATGGCTTAGATGAGTTGGGAATCACCAATTTTGTTCCTTCCAGTAATATGGAGGACCACACCAAGAATTACCCTCTCCTCTGACACTGACACAGCAAGGTCCTCCTGGACTTCACAAGTGGACTGTTTCTATGCCCTGCAAACACCCAGAACTGTCATCTGACCTTAAGGCCCCTCTCCACTTCCTCCTTAAGACTTCCCAGTCTTTCTGTCTACCCCAAGCAGAACTTTCTTTTACATATTGCTTCTCCCAGTCAGTGCTAATTCCTTGAAAGGTCATGTCTTATGGTTTTTCTTTGTATCCCTAGCCCTAATCCCATAATGCTTGAAACATAGAAATGCTCAATAAATTATTTTTCATTCATTCATTATCTATTCAAGGAAAAAAAAACAGAAAAACAAAGTAGTGAATACAGTAACTCAGAAAGATTCAAAATACTGATAAATGCCTTTCCATCCTACATGTTCTTAGCAGGTGCCAATTCAAGCTTTGTTGCCCTGACAATCTAAAGGAGCCCCTGCCAAGACTTTGATCCCTGTGAGAGCCCATAATATGCTAACACACAGAATGTGCCAACAAGGGCTCTAAAGATCAAGATTCTACTACATATTTTACAATTCATTCCCATGTTCCTGAATATTTCTTTCAGGTGTTTGCAATCAGAAAATAAACCAGGTCTGGATCTTGGGCTTATAGCTATATTGATGTTGATGGGGGGAAATGTCTATAGTGTTTCTAAAACACATGATATAAACATTATGAGTTCTTAGTAAATCTTGGGACACACTGATAAACACAGAGGTGCCCATAACCAAAATATTTGTAATTGTAGCATGATACTAGTCCAAATATAATAGGTTACTTTATAAAAGCTATATCCCTAAAATTAAATCTCTCTAAAAGGAAAATATATTATATATACATATCTTACAAATATTCATATAATGTATTTATACCTAAATGATATGCCCATGTGTTCTACCAAAAATAGCAATCAATTCCTATATCTTAATAACATATTTTCTAGAAGTTTTCCATATCATTTCATTTAAATAAAGATGTAATTCACTTTTATAATCACTGCAATGATGGGTTTGTCATTTTTGTAGTGTTTTGAAAGCAATTAGAGGTGGCACTCTGGTTTTATGTGAGTCATAACCAAAATGTTAAATGAACTGATTTATTCCACTTCCTGCCCAAGCAAATGTTTTATAAATAGCATAGAATGTGATAATGATCTCAAGTCATTCAATTCAAGTCATAAATACATTTAGTAGAGACTGTGTAAAGGGCTAGGCCAGGTATTGAGGGAGATACTATATAAATACATATATACAAATATAAAATGATGTAATCAAGAAATAGAGGGGCCATGAGGCTTATATTAGAGGGTAGGGTAGTACCAGCTGAGTCTTCTTAGCAGTGAGACTATAACTCCAGTATAAATTGACTTGGGACAGCCAGGGTTGTGTGAGCCTGGGCTGAGATGTTTTCAGTCAGTCTCCCTGTTGTCTCTAAGCTCCCTTAAGGAGAGGAGTGAGGAGCCCCTCCCTGTGGGTGAGAAAGTGAAACCAACAGCAAGTGAACCTAGTTCACTTCCTGAGCAAGATGGATGCCTGGTCTAGCCCCTCAGGAAACTAGAGATAATTATCTTCCTTCTTCCCAGTCCCTGGCCCTAATTGGTGATATAAATGAAACACTGAAGCTCTCTGAATGAGGCCAAGGGGTTTATTAAATGCAAGGGTAAGCTGAGGGAAGAGGGTTAAGGTCTGGAAAACTGTTGCTAGGGGTGGAGGCCAGTGCTGGCAGAGGGTCTCAGAAGGTAGGGCCAGGCTGAAGGAATCAGCCCCTCAGCCAGGGATAAATTCCACTGCCCTGATGTAGAGTGGTCTAGCAGGTTAACAAATGAGGGTAATAATTTGGTTTAGGGGTGTCCCTGCCTGCCTAAGTAAACTAATTTCCCATGTTCCACCTCCCTTCCCAAATTCCCTCTTCCCGAGGCCCAAGGGGAGTTCAAGGGGATAGCTGGATGACTGGGTCAGGTCAATAAAATCAGTCCCACAGTTAGTACTCCAGGGATATTTATAGTGCCAGCTCCAATGGTCTGGCCGTGAGACCAGGGACTGGCTGGGTCAACATTCCGTTTCCCTAACTGCCAGGATTGCTTCTGGTGATTTTGCAAATGCAAGAGATTCTTGCAGCAATCCTATATTACAATCAATACACATATGGTTCCTATCATCAAGAAGCTTACGATCTATTAGAAGTGATAAAATATACACCCAAGTAGTTGTAATACAAGTTAAAATAAGATAAGTGAATACAGGTGTCCAAAATGCTAAGATATTTGGGAAATAGAGGATCCTTAAGAATATGAACTGCTTCATTTTTTTTAGTTTTCTTAAATCATAGTAAATATGCTTAATAAATAATTTTTTCAATGTTGAATGAATGAGGAAGAAGCAATCCTTTCAGGATGGGTAAGATTTAACAGGCAGAGAAGGAGAAAGACATTTCAGGCAAGAGGGGAAGCATTGACAAAAGCCCAGAATAGCAGATCATGTCTACTAAGATCCCTTCCAGCCCAAGGTCTATGACCCTACATTCGAAGTACACAAAGAATCCTGGAAAATTATATTGAAAAAGAAGAATGAACCAAAGTATGGAGGACACCATACTAAGGAGTTTGTATTATATTTGTCACTCAGTCATCTAACATTTATAAAGCTCCTACTATGTGCCAGCCATTGTGCTAAGTCCTGGGGATATAAAGACCAAAAACAAAAACAAAATTAACCCAGTCCCTGCTCTCAAGGACCTCACAATCCAAAGGGGTAGATGACATGGAAACAACTATGCGTAAATAAGATTTGTTCAGGATAACAGAATAAACTAGAAGTAGTCTGAGAAGGAAGACACTAACAATAAGGAAGAAAGCCTGGGTGAAGAGGAGGAAGAAGAGAAATTCAGGAATTAGAGGCAATCAGTGAAAACGTTTGGAGTTAAGAGATGGCATAGCCTATAAGAAGAAGAGCAAAGAGGCCAGTGTCACTAGATTGCAAAGTATATTGAAGAAAGTAAAAAAGAAAAAAAAAATTAGAAAGGAAGGGGCCATGCAAAATATCAAGGGCTTTAAATGCCAGAGAATTTTGTATTTGATTCTGGAGGTAATAAGGACTAGAGTTTATTTAATGGAGGTTTGGGGGATGATTTGATCAGATAAATGCTTTAGGACCATCAATATGACAGTTGAGTGGAAAATCAATTGGAGTGAGGACAGACTTGAGGCAGGCAGACCCACCAGCAGACTATCACCAATAGTACAGGCATGAAGTGATGAGGGCTGACATTAGAGTTGTGGCAGTGACAGGTAGTAAGGAACCTTTTTTAGGTGATATGGCGTGGAAGAGAGGGAAGGGTGGTGGATGAGATTATTGTGCATTAAAAATATTATTCTGAGGGATAGCTAATTAGCACAGTAGATAGAGCACCAGGCCTGGAGTCAGGAAGATCTGGGTTCAAATTTGGCCTCAGATACATCCTAACTATGTGACCCTGGGCAAGTCACTTAATCCCAATTGCCTAGCCCTTACTATTCTTCTGTTTTAGAATTGATACTAAAACAGAAGGGGGGAGAGAGAGAGAGAGAAAGAGAGAGAGAGAGAGAGAGAGAGAGAGAGAGAGCTGTCTCTTATAC
>NW_025373812.1:0-2154 GCF_016433145.1 Gracilinanus agilis
ATATATATATATATATATGTGTGTGTGTGTGTGTGTGTGTGTGTGTGTGTGTGTGGATAGATAGATAGATAGATAGATAGATAGATAGATAGATAGATAGAGATAGAGATAGATATTATGGATATATATATATGTTGATTATTTAGGAAAGCTTTGGGGGATTTCCTTCTTCTGCCTCCACTGTTTGCAAGTGCTCTGGAGTCCCCTCCCCTCTATACAGGGGAGAGGCCTGCTGTGGGCTGGGTCCCTCATCTTGTAGGGCCTCAGAGGCAGGCTGAAGCATCCTGGCAAGGGAGGGGCCTCTGGCTGCAGTGCAGGGAGGCATCATGGAAGTCAGAGAGCTGGGAGCAGGCTGAGCCTCTGGGCCTTTTAAGGAGCTTTGGGCGATCAGCCTTGGAGCTTTTGGGGAGCAGAGGGGAGACTGCCGTGACACGCGTCGTGTAACACCTCAGGGGACACTAAGCCATGAGGGTAATTGCCTATTTAAAAGAAAAGAAGAGAAAGAGAAAGAGAAAGGCCAGGGAGCTGGGGCTGGATCTGTGATAAGAGGAAAGGCTGAGCCCTCCGAATATGAAGATTTCGCTTGGGCCTGTCTTTTGGCGATAGGGCCGAACGAAATGAAGGAGAAGGAAGTGTAAAATTGGTTTTTAACTTTAAATTTTACACTGGGCGACCATGTGTATATGATAAGAAAAACAGATCCCCCAATGGTTGATCCCTGGGTGTGCGTGGGCTTGCGGGGGAGGGCTTTTGCCACCGTTGTGACTGAGCTAGATGGCTAACTACGGGGGCAGAACCTGGTGAGGCCTGTAGCCCCCCCACCATCCCCCCCACCCTCTCAAGAAAATCTCGAATAGGGAAAAAATATACGCGCAGGCCCAGAGACCGGGAGCTGCGTTCCCAAACCCGAAAGGCCTTCCTGCCTCCTAACTAGGAAAGCAATCTCTCTTATTTTTATTTTCCCAGTAGCAAATCCGTGCCAGACTCTCCCATGGGAAAGAAATATGACTATAAAATGCGGCCTGCAGATCAGGAATGGGAAATGGGCCTTTTTCTCTCTCTGTAAATTCAGTAGGGCAGGCTCTGAGACCAAATAAATAAGCCTCCTGCTTCACAGGAGGCTGTCAGAGCAATCCCAGAGGCCGAGGGGAGGCTAATTGAGAAGTCCGGCCTGCAGAGATGGATCTGCTCGCCCCCTTCCCACTTAACAGGCCTAAGAAATGGCAGCTGGCACTCACTGGAGCAACTCCTGTTGACTAGTTCTGCATGGGCAACTGTCCACAGCCAGCTTGAGAAAAACGGAGACTGACACTGGTTTCTGACACACTCGAGAACCCCATTGTGTTCGTGCTGGTCTCTCTTTTTTGTAAATTTCATCTGAAAACGTACACGCGTGCGCACACGCACGAGCAAGAATTTAATACCAGCTGTCAGCAAACAGGAAGACAGCAGAAAGACGAGGATAACTGATTCTGAAGGCTCGACGGGGAGACACATATCCAGCCCAATATTTTCACAGCTGCTTTTTTTCTGAAGGGCTCAGGAAAATGCTTGAGAACTTAATTGTTCTCTGGAAGAAGGAGAATTGGAAAATGTCATGTAGCAAGGTATATTCACCTTGATAGCTTCAGGCGTCAGAAGCCCCGTGCCTTCCTTCGCTTCGCCCCTTCCCCCTCGAAAGCCTTTCCTCATCTCTGCAGTTTCTTCCTCCCCAAATGGACATTTATTTTGTTACAGCCAATGTAATCTCCTTGAGGGTAAACAGAGCATAACTAGGTGGTGTGAATGGGGCTTGGGCCCAGGTGGAAAAAATTAGAAGGGGCCAAGAGCACCATTCTGAGGCATATTTCTTCTCATAAGGTGCTACCAGCAGCCTTTTCCCTGTGGCAGTTTAGAAATCTCATGGTACCCTGACGAACCACACTCTAGGTACACTTCCTTCCCCACATATCAATTCTTTGAGACACAAAAAATGGGGCAGCTGGGTAGCTCAGTGGATTGAGAGCCAGGCCTAGAGACGGGAGGTCCTAGGTTCAAATCTGGCCTCAGACACTTCCCAAGCTGTGTGACCCTGGGCAAGTCACTTGACCCCCCCATTGCCCACCCGTACCACTCTTCTGCCTTAGAGCCAATATACAGTATTGATTCTAAGAT
>NW_025373813.1:0-4779 GCF_016433145.1 Gracilinanus agilis
TACCATATAAATGGTAGCTATTATTAGCTTCATGGTACAACTAGCTTTACTCTTGCCAGAAGAAGAAATATCAGCAAGTTTATTATTATTATATAATAATATAATATTATATTAATTTGTATGTAGTTAAATCTTTAGTAGAGAGAGAATAAAAATGATGATAATAATAATGAGAAGGGAATGAAAGAAGAAGAAAAAAGAGGTGGAGGAAGAAGAGATCAAGGAGAACAAGAAAGGAGGAGAAAGAGGAGAGAGATAAAGAAGAGAAAGAAGAATCAGCAGAAGATGATCGTGAAGAGGAGGATGAGGATGAGGATGAAAAAACGTAGCTATATTCATTTTCAACACAAACTTCTACCAAATGGAGCAGCCTCATCAACACCTTCTAAAAAATTGCCCTTGGTCCAAGCCCACTCTCTTCCGGGTATGGCATTGGGGCTAGAAGTACACGCACATAGGGTTGCACAGCAAGGAGGAGTAGATTTGGGATCAGAATCTAGAATTCATGAGCCAATTCTGTCGTCATTTATTAGCCATGTGACTGGGAAATTCAATCATCTCAAAGCTAGGTTTTCTCACCTGTAAAATGAAGATCACATCTACTTGTTCCCAGCCCAATGGAAATAAGTGCTCTCCTTCTTAGGAGCACCTACTGCATTCTTCAAGGTTAAAGAGAAGCCCAGAATCTGCCCTCTCAACCCTCCCAAGGTCTTAATTAGGGTATGGCTAAACATGTTTGAAGAGAGCCAGAATTAGTTTTTGTACTAACCAACTGATCCTTGTCTTTCTCATTTAAGTGTAACGTCAATTCTAGTTTTCATGAAATCAATTTAGTCTGGTGCACCCTGGACCTCTTCGTTGCTGGAACAGAGACAACTTCAACCACTCTGCGGTGGGCTCTGCTGTATATGGCCCTTTATCCTGAAATTCAAGGTATGGTGCTGGCCCCAAGCCAGGAAAAAGTGATGTACCTATGTAGGATTATGCCCAGGAGAAAGAAGCTTCCATTTATATAGAGTTATAAAACTTGCAAAGCAATTTGCATACATTACCTTCTTTCAGTTCTTGAAATAAAGCAGTGATTGCCATCTTTCGCAATCATGAGGACCCCTTTTTAACATGAAAATTTTGCTGAGGTCCCCATAGGCTGGTAGTTGCTGGTCAGGACAAAAGAGAAGGAACAGGATCTCAAGTCGGGAAAACATGAGTTCAAATTCTGCCTTGAGCACTTACTAACCATGTGATTCTGAGCAATACCATGTAACTTCTCTCTATCTCAGTGTCCTCCTCTGTAAAATGATGATAATATCCCACATAGTGTTGTTCTGATGATCAAGAAAGTTAAAATATATAATTAACTTTGTCAAACTTAGAGTGCTACATAAATTCTACATAATATTTTATGCTTTATTATTTTCATTGCACTGTGAGTATTTCTTGATTTGAAAGGTATGTGATGGCAAAAGTAATACTGGGGGTGAAATTGTGCATTGGCTAAGGGGGGTGAGGGGAGCTTGAGGGAGAGGGAAAGAATATGAAACATGTAGCTATGGGGAAATATTCAAAATTAAAATTAAAAAATAAAAATAAAAAAAGAATCAATACTATGTATTGGTTCCAAGGCAGAAAAATGGTAAGGACTAGGAAATGGGTGTTAAGTGATTTTTCCAGAGTGTAGAGGTTAAAAATTAATATATAATAAAAAAAAGTAATACTGGTTAATGTAATTGTATTTTATTGAATCTGAAATTTTTCCATGGATTTTTAAATTGAAATTAAAACAATGATTCCTTGAGTGGATATGGATGTGCATATCCCTAGCAGCAACTACTTAGAAAAATCTGTAGCTCCCAGTTTGGAAACCTGTGGGCTTGACACGTTTTGGTTCCCATTAAAATCCTCCCCAGAATGGAACATCACTTTCACCTATCTGAGACTATTCCCCAAAGTAGGATTCTAAGTAGTCAATTAGCAGAATGGAAATCTGACCAGATCCTTATTGTGTGCCTATTATGTGGCAGCACTGGGAATACAAAGTCTGTGTCAACAGGAGCAAATGGCTCTAGCAGCATCTAACATGATGGCAAAGATAAGCTCTTCAACGGCAAGGACTTTTTTTTTGCCTTTTTCTATCTCTAGGGCTTTGCATGGTGCCTAGCACATAGTAGGTTATTATAAATGTTTATTGAATTGAATTGAAAGGCATAGAGGATAGTCCCAACAGTTGGCACATAAATCCCAAAGCCCAGCTTAGTGAAGTGCCAAGCAGTTCAAGCCAGGATGATGGACATTTGGTACTGAAGTCTAAGAGCAACTCTTGATAGAAAGAATGATGGAAAATGGCCCTCAGCTCCATGTAATCAGCATCCTGTTCTCCAATGATCATGACACAATGATGGAAAATGGGTAGAAGGTGCTAAGGATCTGTCAGCTAGTATTAACTTTATTATAAGCATTCTAAATGTGGGATCTAGCCATAATCCACAAATGTTCCATTTTGTGAATTCTGATATTCCATCTCTCCTTCTGCCTTTATCAACTGCCAATCCCTTGACCTCTCAGTTCTCTCCCAGGCCATCATGCCTGAATGTTTAACCACAGTTTCTTCCTTTTCCCATCTTAACCAAGTCTTGGTGAACCAGTTAGTTCAATGCTAAATTTGCCCTACTATGGGACCACCTATCTTGCACTGCCAAGGCTCAAGTTTATATCACTCATAGTATCACTGATCTTTAGTCTTACTCATTTGCTATTACACAGAGACAAAGAAAATCACAAAACCATATTAACTGTGTCCACTACAATTTTATTTTACATAATCTGAACTGGGAGATAATCATTATAATTGTATAATCCTTGCTATAAGGCAATCCTTTTATGTTTCTTTAATTAATTCGATATCTAACTTATCAGAGCTGCTCTTCCAAACTTTCCCATATTTTCCCAAATTTCCTAGGGCTCCCCCTTCCTCAAAATGTCAGCTCTGAAACTTGTCTCATATTTCACTGCAGACATTGAGGCCATTCACCATGAATTCCTTCTTTGCCACTCCTCATCTCACATCACCTAGGATGCCCCCTGCAATTCTTGCCTACCTCACCACTGTCTCCCAAGAAAAGGTGGGTCTTCTCCTTGCCAAAGTCAACTCCTCTATAAGCACAAGGGATTCCATTCCATCCCATTTTCTTTAGTTGATTGTCATGTTGTATTTGGCATTCAAAGTCCTTCGTGCACAATTTCCTCCCCACCGTTCCAGCCTCTTTTACGCCTTGCTCCCCGACACTCTTTAATTCAGTCAAACTGGTCTCCTGACTGTCCAATAAACAAGGCCCTCCATCTGTGATCTCTGGGTATTTTCTCTGGCTGCCCCTACATGCCTGGAATGCTCTCCCTCTTTAACTCTGCTTCCTGGCTTTCCAGGCTTCCTTCAGGTCCCAGATGAAATCCTCTTATCCGCAAAAAGCCTTTCCCAATTCCCTGAAGGTTAGTGGCTTCCCTCTACTGATTATTTCCAATTATCCTGCATGTGCCTTGTTTATATGTCATCCCCCTATGAAATTGTGAGCTCCTTGAGAGGTGCCTCTTTTGCCTTCCCTTTTCTTTATCTCCTCAGTGTTTAGCCCAGTGCCTGACATAAAATAGGTGTTAGATAAATGGTTGATGATGTGACTTGAAATACTTTTTTCTGCCTACACTGTTCATCACAAATGCTTTCTCAGGGATATACTCATATAGGGAATCAAATTAACTTTCTTCCAAAATTCCCATCTTGTTCTTCAGAACTGCCTTCCCCATCTTGGAACTTAGTGATTGTAGGACAATAAAGTTAAAGCTAGAAATGACCATGAAGATAATCTAACCAACCTGATCATTTTAGAGTCAGGGGAAATGAGGCCCCAAGAGGTTCAGTGACTTGCCCAAGGACATCCAAGTATTAGTGGTAGAGATGAAATTCAAAACAATGTTGGCCTTCTGTCCAATATGCTTTCCATAGTACCACTTTCCTAGACATATGCCCAACAACAGAAACTTCCTTACTTGTTCTTAATAGATCACATCTCCACCTTTCCGGGCCATGGGGTTGCCACCTTTCATAAAGTGTCAAGTTAAACTTTCCTCTAATTCATTCAGGTATGGGTAGAGTTCTCCCACATAATCAAAGAAGACTGAATGGGAAGGGGGAAAGAGCTCTGAGTTCAAATCCACCCATTTCCTAGATGTATGAGTCTGAGCAAGTTACTTAACTTCTGTCAGTCTCATCCATAAAATGAGGATAATAATAGTACTAACCTCCTGAAATTGTCGTGAGGATCAAATGAGATTAATATTTGTAAAATGTTATGCAAAATTTAAAGCACTTTATGAATGCTGCTCTTATTTGGGTCTCAGAGAATGCTACCTCTTCTCTCTAGGCAAAATACAATCTGAGATCGACAGGGTGATTGGCCAATCACGGCCGCCCACCATGGCTGACAGGGAGAACATGCCCTACACTAATGCAGCCATTCATGAAGTCCAGAGAATGGGCAATATTGTTCCTTTCAACGTGCCCAGGGTGGCTGTGGTTGATACCACAGTGGCAGGATACTATGTGCCAAAGGTAAGTGAATCTAAAAGGGTTCTGTGGCTTCCACATGTCCTGGGGAGACAGGGTGGAAATGGATGGAATAAAAAGCATAGACTAGAACAAAAGTTCTCATCCTGAGTGCATGAACTTGGTTAGATAGATAGATAGATAGAGAGAGAGAGAGAGAGAGAGAGAGAGAGAGAGAGAGAGAG
>NW_025373814.1:0-1877 GCF_016433145.1 Gracilinanus agilis
AAGAAAAGAAGGGAGGAAGGAAGGAAGAAAAGAAGGGAGGAAGGAATGAAGGAAGGAAGAAAAGGAAGGGAGGAAAGAAGGAAGGGAGGAAGGGAATGAGGGGAGGAAGGAAGGAAGGAAAATACTGAACCACTTTTACTAAGTCACACTGGAAAGTTTGGGGTCATACTGAAACTGGCCTAATGTGCTTCCTAAAGCAGAAATGAATGAACTGCAACATTAGAAAAACTGAACAATTTTCTCTTCCAACAAAATGCAATTTACTCACTAAGATAACAATATCTGCTAACCATTAAAAGGAAAAATCAGGCTACATTTCCCTTGGTGCTAATAATCATTGCTAGAGCATAGGGATCTTTTTTTCCCTCTCTCCAATTTATTTAGGAAAAATGTGCCAAGGCAGTGTTGAAACACAAAAGAACCTAGGCTCCTTGCTCCTCAGTGGCTGGTAATGGTCTCAAAATCATAGTTTTGGGACCTTAAGAAATTTTAGTTTTATCATATAGAAAATAGGGAGTGAGAGGAGAGACTAAATGATCTCTAAGACCGATGAGGGTGAAATGGGATGCCTAATGTCACACAATATGCAATATTAGAGATAAAACTTGAAGCCAGCCTCCTGTCTCATAGTCTAGTGCTCTACTTAAACAGAGTGGCAAATAATAATGATGATGATAATGAAGATAATTAGCATTTAAACAATGCTTTAAGGTTTGTAGAGAACTTTATATATATACAAACACACATATATATTCATACACATGCACAAACACACAGGCACACACACAGACAGAGACACACACAGACAAACAGACAATCTCTTTAGTGGGCATCTGGGCAACAGGAGCCCTGTTGCTTCCATAACGGGCTTGGTTTGATGCAACCCCCAGGATTCTTGAAGATGTAACTAGGTATTATTTCAGGTCTGCTTACCATGTGAAGAAAAGCTTTTGGTGATTCAGCTCCTCTGTTTTCCTTTCGACATTTGTGTGTGGAGTACTGTAAGCTTCCAAGTGGAAAGAGAGGCCCCTGGGCTTTTATCTCTTCACTGAGGCTGCTGCTATGTGGCCCAGGAGCACACAGACCTGCTGTTGCTTCTCTCTCTGTGATGTCTAATTTCTCCTATTCTTAGGTGATGCAGTATCAGACTAGGCTGCCATCTCTTGATCCTCAAAAAGTCTAGAAAAGCAAGTTGCCAGAAGTCCAGGAGCTAGAGTCTAAGCCAGATTTTGTGGAGGCCAAGGCAAGTAAGAAAAAAGTACTGAATAGCTTAATCTGGAACAGAAGATGATAGCTAGCCAAGAGAGAATGGCACTCAAACAGGCTGCATTAGGAAGTGAACACGGTGGGGGGGGAATTGCTATATAGAACTTGCTTTAAGTTGGAGTCCACTTTCCCCTGGACTGGGGGAAGTATCTGAGGCCACATTTGAACCTAGGACCTCCCATCTCTAAGCCTGGCTCTAAATCCACTGAGCTACCCAGTTGCCCCTATTTTCTACCTTCTTAATAATAACAACAATAAAGTTTCAATTGATCTGCTTTGGCTACACTGGAGATTTTGGGAAATTATTGCTATACAGTGATCCCTCACCTATCCCAGAAGTTGTGTTCCAGATATTCCCACAATAGGTGAAAATCCGTGAATTAGCGTCATTATAATTATTTTATTATTTATATATATTTTAAGGCTTTATCAACCCTTCCCACTCTCCTATAAACCTTTCCCACACTCTTATTAGCCTATAATCACTGAGCCACTCAGTGCCCAGTATACAGAACACAGCACTGTGGCTGGTTGCCTTTTATTCCATCAGTCAATAGTGTGCTGTGATAAATGTAACTCTGCAATACAGAATTTTATATATATATATATAT
>NW_025373815.1:0-9465 GCF_016433145.1 Gracilinanus agilis
ATATATATACATATATTTTAAAAGGCAACAGATAATCTCTACTCTTAAGGTGAAAACGTGTAAGACAGTTATGCACAAACAAGCTAAATACAGGTGAAATTAGAGATAATCAACAGAAGGAAGATACTAGAATTGAGGGGCACTGGAAAAGGCTTCCAGTAGAAGGTAGTATTTTAGCTGGGGCTTGAAGGAAGCTGGGGAAGCCAGGAAGTAGAGATGTGGAAGAGAACATTCCAAGCACAGGAAACAGCTAATGTTTTCAGAGATGGTTATGTCTTTGAGGAACAGCAAGGAGGCCATTGTCAATTGATTGAGGAGTTCGTTTAGGGTCATATGGTATAAAGACACTAGTCAGGTCTGAAATCTAGGTCCTAGTACTGAGTCCAGTAATGAGGGAAGGGTACACCACTAATCTGTACTTTGGGATCTCTGCTGGCAGCATATTATCTTAGTGTAAAAATATAATGTTATTTATATTTTATTGTTTTAATTTATTTTGTTAAATATTTCCCAATTAGATTTTAATTTGAGCCAAGCATTTGATACCTGTACTCCAAGCACCAAACCATGAATTCTGGCTACTGAAGCAACCATTGAAATGAAAATAGATTCAATTAATAAAAGTATTATTTAAAATTCCAAGTAAATAACAGCAGTCTAACTTTTTGCCACTGTTTGAATTTTCTAACTATCAAATGACCCAACCTTGGAACTAAATGACCAGTCCAGGTTTTCTGTATTATTCAATATGCAATAGTTCCTCTCCCTCTCTTTACCTAGTATAGAATGCATAGAAATGCCATGAGTTTTGTTCTATTATGTAACTAGTTGTTGTTGTTTTTCAGTTTTGACCATAACTCTTCTTTGCTTAACCAGCTCTCATGCCAATTTCTTTAAAAATTTGTTTTCCCTGTAACTGCTTTTTAGCTGTTTTGTGAAGTCCCTCTGATAAGGAACTCAAATATTTGCTTATTTTTAGACTATTCCCCATTCCCCCCCTCTTTATTTTGGTTACTATTTTGTGTCTGTTCAACTTTCTAAAAAAAATTATATTGTTAATATCTTTACTTTTGTTGATTTAAAATTTCTGTCAATTGCTTGATTAAACACATTGTAGTAGAGCTGTTTTTATTACACACTCTGTCTCCTCATTTATCCTACTTTCTCATCAGATATTGATTGGGCCTTTGCTTTAACCTATTGAAAATGCAGCTGCCTGGACCACTGATTCAGGAATAACTATCACATCAGTAATTTATTTCCTGTCAAGGTTTCATCAGTTTCATATTTTGTAGAAAAGTTCAGTGTGCACTGCAACTAATATCCTCTGACCCACTTGTTAAATGTATGACTCCTTACATACAAATGAGAGCTTGCTAAGCATTCTATAAATCTTTGGCCTATTATTGCTTTATCTTGAACATGCATATTTCCCAACATATTTTTTGCCATTCTTCTCTCACTTATGTTTACACTGAAATTTATAGCAAAAATCAAGTTAAATGTTGACTTGGGTCTAATAATCTTCATCCTCCACAACAAATATGGCAGATGCAAAGTAAATTCTGAAATTCAGAGGCATTTATAAGTGTCATGAAGCAAACTAAGGTTATAGAAGTGTGAAGTTATAAATGCAAATATCACCCAAACATCCCCTTCAGAAATAAAATTATTGTAATGAGAAATTCCCTGCCCGTTTGTGAATATTGCTCAGGGCGAACCCCATAAATCCAAAGAGGCCTTGTAATGATGACATCTTTCCAATGAATAAAATGCAATTTCTTAGCAAGGGAAGATGTGTAAATAAAATTATGACAGCAAGCCAACAAAATACAATCCGATAAATAATGCAAAAAAAAATTTTGTTTCTCAAGTAGAAATAATGGTATTAGCTGAGTATGATGGTGCGTGTTTGTCATCTCTGCTGCTGGAAGTTACAAGTTGGCAGATCTCTTGAGTTTGGGAATTTTGACCTCCTGTCTAAGCTGAAAGTCAGGCTGGAATATGTAGGACCCAGGCTGCTTAAGCAGGAATGAATTGCCCAATGAGGGAAAACTGAACAGATTAAAACTTCTGTGCTGATCAGTGTTGAGATCAGATCAGTGAATGGCCACTGTCCTTCCAGTCAGAGTGATATAGGGAGACCCAAACCCAAAACTAAAAAAAGAAATAGTGATATTAATGTACTTCTTAAAATAATCAGCAGTGCCATTGAAATGATGACATGTCTTTCTCAACATGACTCTATTAGATAAGCAGTATCTCACATACACATATAACTTAAGAACAGTTATCAAATATGTCACTATAATTTTATAATTTTATAAATTATACAACTTCACATGAATTCTGAACTTTTTCCAAAAGCTTTTGCTTGCCTCTCATTATACTGGCTTGGAACTGTTGTTAAAAATTGGTCTTTTCCACCTGAAATAAGGGTCATAAAATAAAAATGCCCTTTTCCTGTCAACTTTACATAATATAATTCCTTGTTTGTAATGTGATAGGCAATCTATAAATGATATTAAAGTATAACCATTAATTCTTTCTGACCATTAAATAAAGCACACATTAGTACAAATAAAGTACATCCGTGTTTTTTAGCTGCACAAGATACCCATGAATGGTTATATCTTGCATTAGATATAACCAAGATGGAAGACCAAGTGGTCCTGATAAATTATTTACCTTTTAGAACTATGTTGCTTAAAGGCAATATGCTATTTATTTTTGGAACAAATAATTTTGTAACTCCAGCTTTTAAAACCTTTATGGGTTTAAGTACATACATAAAAAACAACACTATAAGATTTAGGACCAGAGAAATCTTATCAGAAATCTATTTATGTTATATTGTGTTAAGGGAAATAAAGCAGTAGTCATATGAATTTTCAGCCTCTGGTTTTGGAACTATTGCTATTTTTAGAATATACTTTTCTCCTTTCCATGGGAAAAATGATGGCTCTGATATTATTATCATAATAGCATTTAGCCCACAAACAAAACTCTAAGCCTCAGATTATAAAACAATAATATGCAAAGTTTCCAGCTTAGTTACATTTGTGCAGTATTTTATTTCTTGATTTATCTATCCATGGCTTTGTGTCTTACAGTTGATTGCTCTTTTTGATTTGACTTCATATCTAATTTTTGCATATCAGTATTGCAGTAAAATGTTTTAAGATGTTTTAAGAATTATTTGGTTTAATTCTAAAAATATATCATAGTTATGTTTCAGTGTACCCAGAAATCTGCTTCTTTAAAATCTACCTCTGATAAAGACTAAAGATTTTTCACCTATTGAGAAATATAAAAACTCTTTGAGGAAAAAATTTAAAAAAAAAAATCTTTATAAGTATCAGTCCTTGTTCAGCACCTTTTTCTTTATTTTGTACATTTACAAAGGTCTGGAGGCCAAAAAAATTATTTTTGACATTACATCCGTTTTATTAATAATTGTTTCTTGGAATATATGTTAAAGGGAGAGTGAGATTGAGAGGAGGAAAAAGCCTCTTAGGCCAGGGATTGCCCTTGTACAATAGTATTTATTACTCAACTAGTTATGTGTGTGATTAAAAATATTGTGAGTAAAAATATTACCTAATGTGTGATTGAAAATATTAATGTGTTAAAAATATTATATGATTAAAATATTACCTAATGAATATTTGAATGCTGTTTACTGCCCTTATTATATCTTTTTCTTCCAATTTATCAAGTTTTGATATATTTTTAAAATAATATTTTAAAATTATCCTAACATACCATACTTAATAGAATGAAAACAAGTAGTAGTTTGCGGTCAGAGATTCTATTTGTAAGGAAGAGCTTACTGTCTCTTTAAAATAATAGTTTCAAATAAAGTTTTTGAGCCAAATTGCCTCGTCTCTCCTAAGAAATCAGTTAAGGACTATCACATGAATTTGAGACTACAGTCTTTGTCAATGTGGCTGACACTAGTGTTGTTGGCCTATCTTATTTCCTTCTGCTAACAACCATGTGACTTGGTTATGACTGCCAAAGAATAGCTTTTTATTTCTGTTATTCCAAGCTAATAGCAACCTTGTGATGAAACAATGAGTAGAAAAACCTCTTGAAGTAAGGTGGGATGGAAAAGCAATACAACTAAAATTTTCCAAGTAACTTAAAACTTTGGAAATAAGTTTACATTTTGATCAATTTTTTAATTATTCATGCTTTACAATACCCCTTTGAGATAATGCAGAGGACTCTTAATTACTAGCAGGTTTTTTTAATTGAACTGTTTATGAATTCTTTATCATATTTTATGCAAGGATTTGGACTAATTTACATGGTGAATATCAGTGAATGCTAATTCAATTCTTAAGGATCTAATTGGAAGTTTCCTTCGTAATTTATAAAGAGAAATATTGTTGGTTAAGAGTTTGGGCCACATTTTAAAATTATAACATACTTGAACCTGAATTCTGCCATATTTTGCCCTTTTCCACCACTGAACTATTTCACTGAATGACCCAAACATCTGAAAATCAAAATGCAAAATACTGAGAAACATTTGTATCTATATTGAGTACACATGGATTAGTTAATCTCATTTAGTTTGACACTTTCCAGCAGTGCAATCTGAAGCACTCTGGTTATTTTTAACACTGTCATTTAAAAAAACCAAACCAACCAACCAATCTATTAGACAAGGAAAAAAAAAAACACTACTAAACTTTAAGGGAGAAAACCTATTAGACCTGAAGAAAAGAAAAACTGTCATAAGATTATAGGAATTGCTTAGACAAGACTTTTTTTTTTTTTTAAACCCTTACCTTCCCTCTTGGAGTCAATACTGTGTATTGGCTCCAAGGCAGAAGAGTGGTAAGGGTAGGCAGTTGGGGTCAAATGGCTTGCCCAGGGTCACACAGCTAGGAAGTGGCTGAGGTCAAATTTGAACCTAGGACCTCCTGTCTCTAGGCCTGACTCTCAATCCACTGAACTACCCAGCTGCCCCTAGACAAGACTTTTTAAATCATCTAATTCAAAGTCTTCATTTATTATGGGGTAGAGAGGTAAAATGTCTTCTTCCTTATATTCTTTGAGACAGAGACAGAGAGGGAGGGAGTTGGAGGAAGGGAGGAAGGAAAAGGAAGGAAGGTGGGGTTAGTTCCCCCATAAGAATGTAAACTCCTAGAGGACTGAGAAAGCAGTGCTGATTGGTTGATTAATTTCTTAGATTTTATCTGTAGATAAATCACATTGGATTACATTCTACAAATCCTAAGGCTTGTACCTATTATCAACCTCCCACTATTTGTTTGAAATATATTACCATAAATGTTTAACCTGGTTATCTTAGCATCTAAGACAATTCATCCATCCTGTTTCTCCTTATTGAGGGTGAAAAAGTGATAGGTTTCCATGCCTGCCCTGGGGTATGATAAACTTGTGTTTTGTTAATGAGTCTATGGGATACTTTACAAATCTGTTTTAGTTTTCATTTTATAATTACAAAAATGTATGTGAAGACTAATTATTTTAAACATGTTTTTACTTCATTATGTTAGAAAGAATCTGAAATACACCTTGACATCTCTTTCCTTGAAGGCTTTATGCTTGGTATGGCTTGTCTGGAGGAGACAAGTATTAGTTTAAGTATTGCCCTAGTCCTTTAGTTGGGTTTAACCTCCAGATTCAAGCTCAGAGGCTTTCCCAATTTCCCTCTTACTGACCTTCTAGAAATCCAGGCTCATAAACTAGGTGTCATTTTCTATTCCTCACAATCTGCCTATCTCTTGTGTAAATGGGGGATAATAATAGCACCTACCTTCCAGAGCTGTTATGAGGATCCAATGAGATATGTTGGTAAAACATTTAGCACAGTGCCTGGCACATAGTAATTTAATAAACACTTATTTCCTTCATTCCTTTTTCCATACCTTCCTTCCTTCCCTTTTCCTCCCATTTCTAGTCATCTTTTGGATTATGTTCTTGTACAATTCCTGCTTGATTGGTCTACTCTCTCATTAACTATTTAGCTCTTTAGTGCTCATTATAAAAATCTGCAACTGTTCTGCAATTTATAGTCTTAAAGAGTTGCCTGAGGGCACTGAGAGTTTATGTGATTTGCTTTGAACAAATGTTTTGTGGGGCAGAGGTGGAGTTGAATCATCTAAGGTCTTTTAGATGCTAAAGCCAGCTCTATCTACTGTACCATACTGCCTCTAACTCTTCAAAATATTCAAATACCACAGAGGCATTAATGAGAATTGGTAGGCAAAAAGATGTTAAAAATCTTAACAGATGCTAACCTTTTCTTCCTAGCTTAAACTGGGCAGTTTTTAACAATGGAATAATAGCTGGCTGTGGCTAATGTGCCTTCAGAATGATATATTTATGCCTTTAAAGCAAAATTTCTTTTAATCTAAGGAACCCTGCTATTCCTGCAAAGCAAGAATAGGGATTCTGTAAAAGAATTTAGATGGAATATTTTTTTCCTTCTAAAATGTTAGATATTTAATTATAAGATTAGTTGTGTGCATCATTTATCTCTATGAAATTCAGCTTAATTTTTTTCTTCAAAATTTCCTAAACTTTATCTGATATAGTACCTCAAACCACCTGGGTTTCCATAAAAATATTCAAGCCAGAAAGGACTTTGTTTATGAGTTTAGGAATGTTGTTTAAGAGGGACTAATGTCACTAAATGGCATCTCTTGCTATCCCTACCAACTCCCCAAAGCCTTTTCTTACCCTTCCTTCTCTCCACTATTAAGAGGGTCTGCTACTACTTGCTGTTCTCCATCTGCTTCTGCTGCTAATGTGATCCTTGTCCAATATGTCTACTATAAAGAATCACTCCCTTCCTTTTTTCTTTTTTTTCTTTTTTTTCTTTTTTTTTTCTTTTCTTAGCTTCCTATTAAATTGTTCATCTATCCCCATGTTCTGTTCTCCTCTGATTAAGCACTTAAATTCAACATAGGACCCAATAAAGAAGTTGCTTTTTGCTTTTTATTCATAATACACATTTATAAAGAGCTCTAAGTTTTACAGAACTCTTTCCTTCCAACAACCCTGTGATTTAAGTAATATAAGTATTATTCCTATTTTACAGATGGGGAAAATGAGTCTCTGGGGAGTTAACTGACTTGACTGATCACACCAGGATATGGTAAGTGAAGTAATATTCAGGCCCAGGGCTCTGGACTCAAGTCATCTGCCCTTTCTTACAAGTTATTGCAACAAGGTTTTTCTGCTGTTTTTCCTGGCAAATATGCTATACTTCAGGTACACTATAGGTTAAACAAACATTTGTGGGCCAACCTGGCAACCCAGCTTCTTTCTCTGTATGGCATATATTTTCCACATACTAGGTGACTGACAAATTTGAAAGTTAGTGATTGCCTGAATATGATGCAGCAATATATGTCTAATCTTCTAAAAATGTTTGCTTTATCATAAAGAAATAATGTCCCTGTGTGTCTTAGATTAATTTTAAGTATCACTTTTAAAAATGAAATCAACATCCATCATGGACATCTCTTCAGAAACCATCTTGTATAGCAGGGTCTGAACTTGTCAAAGAAAAGGATCTTTTAGCCAAGTAGGAAAACTGTTGGATCTGTGAAAATGAATGAGGATCTGAATAATAGTTATCACTAAAGGAAGGCTATCTTCAGATCAATTCAAGCCATTCTGCATTTATTGAGCCTCCTGCTAGGTTACTCACTCTGTTGTTTTTCAGTTGTGCCTGACTGTGGCTCCTTTTAAGGTTTTCTTTGCAAAGATATTGGGAGTTGTCATTTCCTTCTTCAGCTCATTCTACAGATGAGGAAACTGAGGAAGACAGGGTTAAGTAACTTGCTCAGAGTTCCATAGCTATCTGTAGCCAGATTTGAATTCAGGAAGATGAGTCTCCCTGGCTCTAGACTCCTTACTGTACCACTTAGTTGCCCCATTAATTACTTTGGAATAGATACAATAATAAACAAATAAATATGTACCATAGCTCCCTTGGATCTGCCTTGTAATCACATTCAGGTGACTAAATGAATAGAATGCCTGACCTGGAGTCAGAAGATGACTTGAGTTTATTATGATCTTGGACAAGTCAACCCCTCTCTCCCTCAGTTTTCTCCTCTGTAAAATGGAGGTAATAATAGCACCTACTTCCCAGGGTTGTTGTAGGGATCAAATGAAACAATATTGATAAAGTGCTTTGTAAACCTTAAAGCAGTAGTTATATGCTAGCTTTTATTTGATACAATTGCAATCAAGTCCTTTCATATGAGTTATGTTTTTGTTGTGATTGTTATATACTTTGATGACAGTATCAAAGGATAGAGAAAAAGAAAAAAATAAATGTTTCAGAGTGAAATGTTCAGCCATGTTATTTATTTAGCTCATATTATTGGTTATATTAAAGTTCTGCTGGGGCAGCTGGGTGGCCCAGTGGATTGAGAGCCAGGCCTAGAGATGGGAGGTCCTAGGTTCAAATTCGACCTCAGACACTTCCCAGCTGTGTGACCTTGGGCAAGTCACTTGACCCCCATTGCCTATAAAAAATAAAAATTAAAAAAAAAATTAAAGCCTCTGCTAAACTTACTCTCATCCCAATATGGGTTCCTCAAAGTTATGCCAGTAGAGTGAGGAGAAGCCTGAGCTTCTCTGAAAGTCCCATGAGGAGGCACAGTGATAGGAAATGCATCTGCTACTGGAAGATTAGCCTGAGAAAGTGCTGAAAAGCACTGATACAACCTTTATCATACTATTTTCCACCTGGGGGGAGAGGGGGAGGGAAGGGAGAGAATCTGAATTGAAAAAATGTTAGAAAACAATTGTCTAAAATTATTTCTACATGTAATTGAAAAAAAATTTAATTAAGAAAAAGGAAGGAAGGAAGGCCTTTGCAAAGGGGTAGCTAGAGATACTTCCTAGCTGTGTGACCTTGAGTAAGTCACTTAACTCCATTTGCCTACCCCTTATTACTCTTTTTTTTTTTTTAAACCTTTACCTTCCTTCTTGGAATCAATACTATTGATTCTGTGGCAGAAGAGTGGTAAGGGCTAGGCAATAGGGGTTAAGTTACTTGCCCAGGGTCACACAGCTAGGAAGTATCTTGATATCATATTTGAGCCCAGGACCTCCCATCTCTGGGCCTGAAGCTCAATCCACTGAGCCACCTAACTACGCCCCCCCCTCCTGCCTTTTTTACTACTCTTTTGCCTTAGAACCAGTACTTAGTATCAATTCTAAGATAGAAAGAAGGTAGGGGTTTTAAAAAAGAAAAAGAAGTCATTATAAGTCTATGAACAGTAGGGTGATGGTAGAATTGGTTTAAATATTAATTGATACTAAGTGATTTGTTTATGGAATAAACCACCAACAGCCTTGTTACAATATAATAAGCTTATCTAGTATGTTCTGAGGTTCTATAGCCTATAGCTAAACCACTTGTTTTAAAAAGGAAGGAAGGAAGGAAGGAAGGAAGGAAGGAAG
>NW_025373816.1:0-5184 GCF_016433145.1 Gracilinanus agilis
CTCTCTCTCTCTTCTCTCTTTCTTTCTTTTCTTTGTTTCTTCCTTTCCTCTCTCCCTCTCTTTTTTCCAATCTTACTTAATTTTTTCAGGTCCAAATGCTCTCCCTGCCCTTACATTAAGAAGACAAGAAATACAAATGTATAGCCACGCATGAGCCATGTTCCCCAAAAAGGGTGGGGAGGGGAGTAAAAAACAAAAGAGGCGCTTCCAGCCACCCTGGGCCCCCTGGCTGTCTGTGTGAAGGTGGGGCCATTGCAAGTTCCATCACGAGTCCTCAGGAATGGCGGTGGGCCATCATGGTGAGCACAGTTGGAAGATTTCGCCACAACGCTGCCGTGTACACTCTGCCCCTGGCTCTGCTGTCCTCACTCAGCATCGGTTCAAACGTGGAATAGTCCTTTCCAGGAATGTGAAGGAGCCTCAGGATCGCTCGCATTTACACCACACAAAGATGAAGTCTTCTTGCTGGGATTCCAGGTTGGATCTGACTTGGACCTTGCTTGGAGGCAGAAAGCTGGATGGAACGACCTCTCTGGGTTCCTTTTCAGTCCTCTGACCCCGGGCTTGGGGCAATGGCTTTACAAGGCCATTTAAGTGAAAGTCAATTCTCTCTAAGCCTAATTTATAGTTCCCACTAAAAAGCAATTGCACTAAAACCTCAGTGGAGCTCAGGAGCAGCAGCAGCAAACCTCCAGCCTCCAGGCAAGTGGGGCCAGCTCCTCCTCATTCGCACTAAAAATGAATTAAGACCCACCATGTCTCCTAAAGGACAGCCCCCTCCTCACTCTGCTAGAGCACGTTTCAGGGGTGGGAGACGGTGGCTTTGGGTTCTTTGGAGTATTTTCTTTTTTGATCTTGACGAAAAGTCTAGGCTGACTGCTTCTTCCTAGAGTCATTGTTGAGCTTCAGTTTTGATCCACAGAGGAAAACGTACGAGAAATGGCCGTCAGATCTGTGTTCCAATCTTGTCTTTGATCCATACTCCATCTGTGTGAGCCTAGTAAAATGGTTCATTGCTTAAAACCTCAGTTTCTTCATTTGCAAAATGGGTATAACACTTGTTACTCTCTTGCACAGGGCTATTAAGAAAAAGTCATTCTATCTGGGGATGGAGGAATGTGGAGAGGAATACTACATTTGGATCTGGAAGACCAGAGTTCCAAATCTCAGTCTTGCCACTAATTAGCTGTGCGACCTTTGGGAAGCCACGGAATTTCTGATGTTTCTATTTTCTCATCCCTAAGACAAAGGAGATGGATTGGATGACCCCTCTGGTCTTTCCCAGATCAAAATACAAGAACCTCTAAGATGTCATGGGATGAGTGATAGATCGGGAGTCACAGAATCCGAATTCCATTCTTGCCTTTGCTACTACTAGCTGTCAGATCTTGACCTGCAAACAAGACCCTGGACCTCTCTGGGCCTCACCTTGGTTCTTTCTCTCTTTCAAAAAAAAATTATCTTCCATCCTAGAATCAACGCTGTTTACTAGTTCCAAGACAGAAAAGCAATAAGGGCTAGGCAATGGGGGTCAAGTGACTTATCCAAGATCACATAGCTAGGAAGTGCCTGAGGCTAGATTTGAACCCAGAACTTCCTATCTCTAGGCCTAGTTCTCAAACCACTGAGCCACCCAGCTGCCCCCATCTTCATCCTGTCTTAAAAGAAGGCATAAGTCCAGATGAACCCCAATGGAAGGCGCTTCCAGCTCTGAAGTCCTGATCCTCTTTGGTGATGAATGTCTTGTTTCTACATCTACTTTCCGTTGTCTGCCCTAAGCTGGGTCACACATGAATTAGCTGGTATTTACTAAAACTGCTAATTTATGCACATCCATCTATGGATGTTTCCATTTGGGGAGCAGGGCACGGGGGGTGCGGATGCCCTACGGCACAGCTGTATTTTATTGTTTCTCCCAGAACATTAAATGCATAGTAAGTGCTCGTCCCAAACGAGAAATATGCCCCTATGTGAGATGGGAGAGTTTGGGACCTCTGTCTGCACATGTTCATTTTATGGAATACCAGAAGAGGAGGAGAGCTGGAAGGGCGCTTCGAGGCACCGAGTCCAACCCACATGAGAAGGGAATTCCCATGAGATATATATCTCTGCACCCCCTCCCAGGAGGGAGAAGCCATTCTTCATTTCTGGACAGCTCCAGGGGTCAGCAAGTCTTTGCCGACAGTGAACCTTCACTGGGTTCTTTGCCACTTTCATCCACTCCTTGCGGTTCTGTGTTCTGGGATCAAATAGAATCAATACGATCCATCTTCTGCTAGACGAGCTTTCAGATACTTGGAGCTGGATGTCCTGGCCTTCCTGGGTCTTCTCTTCTCTGCAGTCACTATGCTGAGCGCCTTCCATGGACTCTCTAATGTCGTGGACTCAAAGCCTTTCCTTATTCCGATTGCCCTTCTCTGTTCGGATTAATCTGTGGCACCCCAAATGGATACTCATCCTCTACGTGTGGTTCGACCAGGGCACAGGACGGCAGGATGCTCAGCTCCTTCATCCTGGAAGCTGGGCCCCTGCCTGGGGAGTCCAGTAACTCCCAGGCCTGTTTTGTTCTTCACTCTTCGTTCAGACACGTCCAACTCTCTGGGACCCTATTTGGGATTTTCTTGGTGAAGACACGGGAGTGGTTGCCATTTACTTTTCCAGCTCATTTGACAGAGGAGGAAACTGAGGCAAACAGAGTTAAGTGACTGCCAAGGGTCACTTAGTCAGCTAGAAAATATCTGAGGTCAAATTTAAACTCGTATCTTCCTGATTTTAGGTCTTGGGTTGCATCCACTGTGCCACCTAGCTACTCCAATGCCTATAGGGCTTTGCCATGTCTTTTCCTTCCTTCCTTCCTTCTTTCCTTCCTTTCTTCCTTCCTCTGTCCCTCCCTCCCTCCCTTCCTTCCTCCATCCATCCTTCCCTCCCTTCCTTCGTCCCACCATCCCTCTCTCCCTCCCTTCCTTCCTTCCTTCCTGTCTTTTTTAAAACCCTCCATCTTAGAATCAATCCTATAATTGGTTCTAAGACAGAATTGCTATAAGGGCTAAACAATTGGAGTTAAGTGACTTGCCCAAGGTCAGCCAGCTAGGAAATGTCTGAGACCAGATTTGAACCCAGGATCTGCCATCTCTAAGCCTGGCTCTCAATCCACTGAGCCACCTCTGCCATATTTTTTCAGACCGATCCCACGTTATCTTCCCCTTCCGTATCCCATTTTTCAAGCTGGCCAGGTGGAGGTCCCATGGCTCACCTTTGTGCCTTGCATAGGCCCCCCTGCGTCTGGCCTGCTCTCCATGCTCACCTCTAACTGGCAGAGCCCGGCACATGCCGCCCCCACCAGGAGCCCTTTCCTGTCCCCGACACTAACTAGTGCGAGAGCTTCCTTCCCCCAAACCCTTTGGTGTCCGTTTCCTCCGGCCCTGTCTGTCCGGGCGCCCCCCGCCCCCTCCGGCCAGTAGAACAGGAACTCCTCAGGACGGGGCCCATCTGGGGTTTGGCTTTTGCCTTCTCACCCCCCTTGAGGACGGGCTTGGCTCCCTTTTCGTCTTCATGGCCCCGGGTGCGAGGCACGCACCAGTCACTGATCTGATGACCGCTGAGGTCCCTTCTAGCTTTTGCTCAAGGTCCTGCTGGCTCTGGAAGAGGCACGGCCTGCTTCTTGGCAGACAGATGGACTGACTGGAGTCCCCCCACCCATGTCCGGGACCCCCTTTGGCAGCAGTCTGGGAAAGACTACAGACAGGCTGTTTCTCAGGATCCTGTTTTTAAATGGATTTGAACTCAGACCTTCTGATTCCATATCCCTGACTCTTTCCTCTGTACCATGATGACTGGCAAGACAGGCAACGTGTGATCATGGGTAGAATCAGTAAGACCTGAGTTCAAGTCCCACTTGGGGCTTTGGATTACAACAGAAACCAGTTATGTAGAGAGTTATCAAATATTGTAAAAAAGAGCCCCCCGAGCCTGGGTAAAGAGGCCCCAGCCTAGGGAAGAGGGCTGACCACAAGGCCTCGGAGGTCCCTTCCAGGTCGTAGCTGGGGTCCTTCGGCCCAGCAGGCTCCGGTCACCTGCCTCCTGGAAGGCCCTTTCCTTGGGGAGGAGAATTTTCTGGTTTGGAGGGTCTGAAGAGATGGGCAGCCCCTTTGTGCTTCGGGGAAGGGATGCCTTGTGGAGGGAGCTGGCCCAGATGGGCTGAGCCTGGGCAGTGAAAGGAGATAAATAGGACCCTCTTGCACACTTGCACACGCGCGCGCGCACACACACACACACACACACACACACACACACACACACACACACACACGTTTTTCCCAAGAGAAATCAGGGGAAGGTGATGAGGAAAACGAGCCGAGAAGAGCTTCCTATTTACCGCATGCTGGGATGTCACACAGGTCAGCCTTGAAGTTCTCGTCCAGCGTGAAGCACCAGGGCGCTTCCTTCTGGTTCCCGGGATTGCGGCAGTACGAGTGGCCGCCGTTCAGCTCGGGGTACCTGACGGCCGTGAACGTGTGCGTGTGGGGATACTGCGAGTTCCAAGGCTGGCACTGACGGCCCGATTTTGTCACGCTGACCGTCCCTCGGTAATCGGCTCCCGTACTGTTGTAACACTTGTGATCTGGCACAGAGGAACGAGCCAAAAGCAATTAAAAATAATAATAATAACCGGCCCTCGATATGCGAAAAGAGAAACGGTTCATTTTGGGGATGAAGAAAATAGCTGTGGCCACTATTTGGCCAGGACAAAAACAAAGGACTGAGGGGAAAGGCTCAGAAATTTAGGGCTGGGGGGCAGCTGGGTAGCTCAGTGGATGGAGAGTCAGGCCTAGAGACGGGAGGTCCTGGGTTCAAATCCCGCCTCAGACACTTCCCAGCTGTGTGACCCTGGGCAAGTCACTTGACCCCCATGGCCCACCCTTACTACTCTTCCACCTAGGAGCCAATACACAGAAGTTAAAGGTTTAAAAAAATTTTTTAAGTATATATATATAATTGGGAAAAAAATATGAAAAAATTGTAAAGACTCTAAATGGCCAAGAAAGTGGAGCTTATTTCTCTTGTGTTCTCCATTGGGGGGTTGGGTTGGGGGAGGACATGAGGCTGATTAAAACCAATACATTATTAAAAAAAAGAGAGAAAGAGAGAGAAAGGAAGGAAGGAAGGAAGGAAGGAAGGAAGGAA